>NW_020940360.1:31613368-31633273 GCF_900497805.2 Vombatus ursinus
GATGGATGGATGGATGGATGGATGGATGGATGGATGGATGGATGGATGGATGGATGGATGGATAGAGATAGAACAACCGGGCCAGTTTAGCTATGTGACAGAGTGTTCACAGGCAAATTGTAAAGGGCTTTAAGTGTCAACAGAGGAGTTTACATTTAATTTCATAAGTAATAGGGAGCTACTGGAGGTTATTGAGGAGGATACTGACATAATTAGACACGTGCCTTAGGAAAATCACTTCAGCAGCTATGTGGAAGAGTTGGAGACGTTAGAGATTTAATGTAGAGAGATCACTTAAGAGGCTATTTCAATAGTTAAGACAAAAAGTAATAGGGTCTTCAACTAGGGTACTAATTGTCTTTTCAATCTATGCCTTCAGTTTAACTAACTCAATAATTTGCCTGTTCATCTTTTCACGGATAACCTGCCATTAGCCCCACCATTCTTTTCTCTTTACCTGTTCTTGAAAAAGATCTCTTATAAGAATCTCAGCTATTCCTTTCCTGATCATTTTACCCTATTCATTTCTTCTCTTAAGCTCATCACTACCCTCTCTTCTTATTTTTACATTCTAAAAAATGTCGAAAGATATCACCTTTATTCTTACTTTTTCACTTGGATTCTTCCTATAATGACTTTTCGTATTGGTCCTTTGATTTTCATTATTTCTGCTACTATTCCTTTACCTTTGTCTTTCTTCTATGCCTTCTATTTAATTACCTCTGCAAATGGGAATATTTAATGTGCTCCTTAAAGCCTTTGCTTTTATTCGTTCTCTTGAGAATTTCCTTTATATCCTGTTTTAATAGGCTTTTTTAGTCTCTGGTATCTTGAAAAGGAAAGTAAGCTTGTTGATCATCCTTCTCATATTTTTAATTTCTTCCTATTATAACATTCATTTGCTCTCTCTACATACTACTCTGCCAAATTTCTTAGTTTTTTAGAAAGTAATTTTAGCTATTACTGTACTAAGATTAGAAAATCACAGGACCATAGAGTTAGAGCTGGAAGGAACTTCAGAGGTCAGCAACTATAAACTCTTCACTTTCAAAATGAGGTAAATAAATCTAAGGGGAGTGTAGTGACTTGTCAAAGGTCACACTGGTAAAAGTAACAGAGCTTGCCCTTTTCATTTCACATAGCACATCACTATCATTTCTTGAAAATTCCTATCAATTCTACTACTTCATTTTCCTATACACAAGGAGCTTCCTATACTGATGAAATTATAGGTCCAGTAAAAAAAAAAAGTTAACTGCTTTTTTTAACCTGAATTGTAATTTCATCAGTTATAAAGAGCTTCTAGTAAAGAATTTCCTCTATCATTGAAGATTGTAAACTATGCAACTTAAAACCTTGAGAACAGCCTGAGGCACTGAAAGGTTAAGTAACTTAATCTAAGTATCCCACAGTATCAGAGACAGTACTTGAACTCAGGCCTTCCTGACTCTGAGGCCCATCTCTATTCATGATTCCATGTGCCTCTTTAAATGGATAATATGTCTATGTAAATAACAGTGTTATCATAATTCTATTTGGTTTCTCTATTTGATTTCCTACACTTATTTTTGGTTATAGACCTAAGACTTTTTCTTAAGACGTAGTTGAAATCCCCCAATATTACCCTTCTTGTTATATGGAGAAAAGGTTGGTCACACATCCTATAAAAACCTACCCCCTTTATATGCTTCTTGAAGGATGTATATACATTGATACAGCATCCTGAAGAAGAGAAATTCTTCCTCAGACCACATCCACAGTTAGAAATCTTCCACCCATGTATCTTTTGAAGATTCACATTGTATGGTTTAAGCAAAAATTCCACTCCTATTCTATGCTTTAAGTAATCTATGTAGAAAACCCAAAACTCAGTTTTGTTACATGCAACATTTCCATTTGATATTATATCTTGCACTAACATTATATCCAGTTCTCCTTCTTTTAGAGGAGAGTTTTTCTTCTTTAGAGAAAGCAGTCTGGTGAAGCCTATTGACCTCTTCTCAGAATAATGTTATTAAGTGCATAAAGTAAAATACATAGAATTACAAAAGCAACCAGTTATATTGAAATATAATTGTCAAAAAATGTTTAAGTTCTGGACCTTATGTTTAAAAACTCCTATTTACACTTCTAGGGCTGTATCCCAAAGAGATCATACAAATGGAAAAATGACCCACATGGTCAAAAATATTTGTACCACCTCTTTTTGTGGTGGCAAAGAATTGAAAATTGAGAAGATGCCCATCAATTGGGGAATGGCTGAATAAATTGTGGTATATGAATGTAATGGAATACTATTGTGCTATAAGAAATGATGAACAGGCAGACCAGAAAAACCTGGAAAGTCTTGTATGGTCTGACGCTGAGTGAATTGAACAGAATCAGGAGAACACTGTACACTGTAACAGCCACCTTGTGCGATTGACTAATATTGATAGACTTAACCCTTCTCAGCAATACAAGGATCTAAGACATCTCCAAAGGCCACATGATGGAAAATACTATCCACATCCAAAGAAAGAACTATGGAGTTTGAATCCAGATCAAAGCATACTATTTGCTGTTTTTTTTCTTCTATTGTGTTTTGTTTCTTCTTTCTGGTGGTTCCTCCTATTGGTTCTAATTCTTACAACATCACTAATGTGAAAATATGTTTAATAGGAATGTATATGCATAACCTATATCAGATTGCACGTCGTCTTAGGGAGGGAGGGAGGTGGGGAGGGAGGGGGATAAAAATGCAAAACTCAAAAGCTTATGGAAGTGATGGTTGATAAATCAAAATAAATTAATCTTTAAAAAATCACAAAAAAAAAGAACCGGTGAGCAGAATGGCTTCAGAAAAATCTATAAAGATTTGTATGAATTGATGAAAAGTGAAGTGAACAGAGCCAATATAAATTTTACATAGCAATAGCAGTGTTGTACAATGGTCATCTGCAAATGACTTAGCAATTCTCCGCAATACAAAAATCCAAGAAATTCTGAAGGAATTATGATGAAAAATGCTATCCACCCCCAGAGGAAAATCTGATGGATTCTGAATGCAGATTGAAGCATAATATATTTTTGCTTTCTTTATTTTTCTTGCTTTTTTGGATTGTTTTGTTTTGTTTTTCATCTGTGTTCTCTTTTGCAACATGGCTAATACGGACATATGTTTTGTATGACGGCACATGCATTATCTATATATTGTAGGGGCGGGATGAGTTTGTAAATCAAAAATTATAAAAAAAATGAATGTTGAAAATTGTTTTTACTCATCGAGGAAAATTTTTTTAGTTACTTAAAATAAAAAAATAAAAAAACTCCTATTTAGAAGCTGCATTGCTAATCCTCTACACTCTTGTGTTGCTTGTATTAAATATTCCTTCAAGTTGTTTCTTATCTAACACCTATATGGTATCCCCAAAAATGAGCCTGTACCAATATCACTCCTTACATGTGGTGTAGGCCACCCACACTCACTCTTTGTTGGTTCACTCACCCTCATGCTGGCACGTCTGGGCTCCCAAAGAAGGACCACTATCATGTAGTTACACTCAAACTCTCACAATCAAAGCAGTAACCATGTTGGGGAGAAATACACTCCACTTACCACTATTGCCTTTCATCTCCCACCAGTGTGTTTCCATTTGCACAAAAAGAGCCTCTGATAATGATGATACATTATGTCTTTAATGTAACCAGAGTGGATAGCATGCTGGTGCTGGAGTCAGGAAGACTCATCTTCCTGAGTTCTAAACTGGCCTCAGATACTTACTAGCTGTGTGGCCCTGGGCAAGTCGCTTACCCCTGTTTGCCTCAGTTCTCTCATCTATAAAACAAGCTGGAAAGGAAATGGCAAAACCACTCCACTAGCTTTGCCAAGAACACCCCAAATAGGATCGTGAAGAGTCAGACATAAAAAAAAAACTATCACAGGTACTCATATGAAACAAATTCAGAAATAAAGTCATGAAATGAAGGAATAAAGCTAGGTCACACTAACAAAATGCACTCGTCATCTATGGGAAGAATGAGTACACGATTACACGAACCTGGTATTGAGACACATAAGTAAGGAAAACCCAAGTGCTCAGAGTAACTAATAATTCGGGACTGAAATCCCTGATATCACTGATCCATTTGAGAACGACTAGAACACAAGAAACTGCTTCTCTGCAAACTGTTATTTTGCTGAAGTCATTGCTCTAGTGCCAGTTAAATCCTCTTCTCTTCTACTCTAAAAGTGATGAACAATTTACAAGCTCTTTTAACTAATAAACACCCTTTAAAGGGAATGGAAAGTGTTAACTTTATTTTATTGACTAATAGTTCCCTTTAAGCCAGAAAAAATGCAAAGCTCATTAGACCAGCTTCCTTAACAATGCAGACAAGACCAGCTAACTCTTCAGTCACCAGGATTCTGCATTATCCAGTCAAGTCTTAGCATCTCTTCCAACACAGTAAAGATGCTGCAAAACTAACCTTTCCCCTTCGTGCTATTCTCTCTCAAACCACAGGGCAGCAGGGAACACGTACATCTGAATGGCTTCACCTTTTTCAAATTGTTGATGGTGCCAAAGATCAAAATGAAGTTCTCTTTCAAAGAGTTTGAGCCTTTGTTTGTTCCATCAGGCAAGGACAACTCCTGCTTTTTGCTAGCTATTGATATACCTTGATGACTTATCGCGCTTCTGGTTCACCCCAAGTAACTTTCTTCAACCTCTCTTTATTCTGTGCTTTCATTGGTTCAGATCAGTACCTCCTGGTACTCAGTGGCTCACCTTTCCTTTAAGAGGTTTAATAAAACTCACAAACTCCCAATTTTTATTAGTTATAAAAAACCAACCTTTCTTGTTTAATTACCCCAGTCTTCAAAAAGTTATGTGCTCTACCGTTTTGTGGGCTTTAACCTCTTAAGCCTTAAAGCCAATTGCATGCAAATGAGCCGAGGGGCCACAATGCCCTGCAGCTTCACCTGTTTCTCAGTCCTCTTAGCAGTTCCCCTATACAATCTGTGTCTTTGAAAAAAAAAGTGTTTATTCACACTGATATGTTACAGGCTCTTATTTAATAAAAGTTCTTACTCTGCCTTTTTCAATCACCAAAATGTTCACATATACCAGAGGCATCACCTTATATCTTTTATAAGACAGTTTAAACTTTTTTAATATGTAGGAGCTCATTTTTTACCCTTTTAGCAATAAAAATCACAGCTAATCTGAAAACTGTTTCTTTACACATGAATTTTATTCTCACTTCTCACTCCTTAAAGAGAAAGTGCCTTACACTTATCCATACCTGGGATTGTGATAGGATTAGGGTTTCCTCATTTTCCCTAACAGCCAACAAAGTTGTTCCAGTCTTAATGACCTATTGGCCTCTGCCTGAGGATTCAGCTTTGTGATCAACTCAGGGCCTAAAAATTCCACCTGTATATGGAGTTAGGACCACATGAGTGACCAAACAGTGCCTTGCTGACCAGACCCATTTCCCTAACAGGGTTGAAGGGACTCAATCTATAGGAGCTAGGAGCCATTGTATCTTTGTTGTATGTCCTTGCTGAGTTTTGGCAAAGTAAACGTCATTTTGTTAACTTACGAGTGCTTCATTTCATTGCAACTTCAAACCTGAACTAACAGGTTGCTGGCATCAGGCTCATCCCTAACAGTGATTATAATTTGTTCTGTAAGTGTTCCTTTGAATTCTCTCTTTTCCTTTCTCCTTTGATTATTTTCATTCTTCTTCCTATTATCTCAATGCATTCCCCTACCATATTACTACATTTTCTGAGACCTATATTGAGCCCATTATCAGTCTCCTTGGTCATTTTCTCCAATGTGTCTCTAAGTATTCGTACCTACTTTTCTTCTTTATGTAAACTTCAGAGCTGGGACTTTTCAGAGCATGTATTCCCCATCTCTTTTCCCTAAAGAAAATTAGTTTCTCCTTGTTTTCTGGATGTACCTTTTGTACATCGCTAATTACTTTATCTAGTTTCCTTTACCTGTTCCCCACATGACATCAGTCTTCTCTACATATCCCCTTTTTCTGTCTAAAACATCTTCCAGCCTTCATGCCTTACTACACGCCCCTCCTCTAACATCCCTTACAGCTTTCCCTGAATTCATTTGGATAAATGCCACCAACACAATTTTTTTATTTCTTCTTTTGAATCTGGCTTACCAGTATTTTTCTCTCCCTTTTTTTAATATTTTAGAGTCAGTTAGGTAGTGCAGTGGCTAGAACTCTGGATTTGAAGTCAAGAAGACTTGTATTTAAATCCAGCCTCAGACATTTGCTAGCTGTGTGACCTTAGAAAGTCATTTAACCTCTTTCCCTCTTGGTTTCCTCATCTGCAAAATGAGGATAATAATAGAACCTACCTCAGTATTTTTTTGTTGTGAAGATAAAATAAAATAATATGTGCAAAACATTTTGAAAACTTTAAAATGCTATATAAATGCTAGTTATTACTATACCCATATTCTGTGATCTAAACTCAAATAGAAACTATCTCTGTAGTCACATATTGACTTAGAAAACCACAAAATAACATAATCTGTTGTATTTTTATTTATTTTATTAAACATTTCCCAATTATATTTTAATCTGGTTCCTCCCTCCATATTCATGGAGTTTTTTGGCTACTTGTTTGATACCTATGGTCTAGGGCACTAGGGAGTTAAATTACTTGACTACGGTCCCCATAAGTATGGGTCAGATATGGGTTGATTTGAAATCAAGTCTTTTTTTAATTAATTTATTTATTTTTAGTTTTCAACATTCACTTTAATAAGATTTTGAGTGCTTAATTTTTCCCCCTCCCTCTCCTCCTGCTTTTCCAAGAAGGCATGCAATCTGATAAAGGTTATACATGTACACTCATGTTAAACATATTTCCTTATTAGTTATGTTGTAAAGAAGAATCAGAACCAAAGGGAATAACCACAAGAAAGAAAAAACAAAAACCAAAAAGAGAGAGAGTAGCATACTTTCCAGGTTTTTCTGAAATCCATCTGCTCATCATTTTTTTTTTTATGGTGAGGCAATTGGGGTCAAGTGACTTGCCCAGGGTCACACAGCTAGTAAGTGTCATGTGTCTGAGGTTGGATTTGAACTCAGGTCTTCCTGAGTCCAAGGCCGGAGCTCTATCCACTGCACAACCTAGCTGCCCCCTGCTCATCTTTTCTTATGGAACAATAGTATTCCATCACATTCATACATCACAACTTATTCAGCCATTCCCCAAATGATGGGCATCCCCTCAATTTCTAATTCTTTGCTACCACAAAAAGAGCCACTATAAATGTTTTTGTACATGTGGGTTCTTTTCTCTTTTTTGTGATCTCTTTGGGATACAAACGTAGAAGTGGTATTGCTGGATCAAAGGGCATGCACAGTTTTATAGCCCTTTGGGCATAGTTCCAAATTGCTCCCCACAATGGTTGGATCAGTTCACAACTCCACCAACAATGCATTAGTGTTCCAATTTTCCTACTTCTCCAACATCTATCATTTTCCTATTTTGTCATGTTAGCCAATCTGACATATGTGATACATAAAACAACCTGAAAGTTGTTTTAATTTGCATTTCTCTAATCAGTAGTGGAAATCAGGTCTTTCTAACTTCCAAGTCAGGTCTGTATTCACGTCATCTCTTTTAAGTAAACTGTATCTCCTATTGCCACTGTGCCACTCCAGAATAAAATAAGCCCAGCCTTTAACCTTGGTTTTTTAAGTAGAATCACAAATCTATTCACATACCTTATTATCCTAGTGCATTTTTCCAGAGAAATACTAAATCTTTGCATACTGCTAAACCACACTAAACACCTTGCTTCCTGGGATTTTAATTATTGTAAATACGTCCCTTGAGTTCATCCCACTTGAATAATAATCAAGGTCCCCACCACATAATCTCTGATAGAACAGCTGCTTTCATTCCCTCATAAAGCGGTTTCTCAAATAAATCAGCCTTTTGTAAAGGTCCTTCCTCCTCACCTCTGTCACTTGGAATCTTTAGTTTCCTCCAAAGTGGCACCACCTACAGAAAGCTTTTTTGAACATCCTGGTCATTAGTGCTCTCTCTTCAAATTATCTTGTATTCACTTGTAATAGATGGATCATAGATCTGCAGCTGGAGGAGACCCTGAGGCCATCTAATCCAATACTCTCCTTTTTATTGTTGTTGCTGAGTCATTTTTCAGTGATGTCCACCTCTTCCTGACCCCCTTTGGGGTTTTCTTGGCAAAATACTGAAGTGGTTTGCCATTTCCTTCTCCAGCTCATTTTACAGATGAGAAAACTGAGGTAAACAAGGTTAAGTAACTTGCCTATATTCTCCTTTTACAATTAAGGAAATTAAGTTATTATCCCCCAGTATAATGTAAGTTCCCTGAGGGCAGGGCCTATTTTTTATTTTCGTCTCTGTGTCTCCAGATCTGGCACCATGACCTACAAATAGCAGGCACTTAAAAAATACTTAATAGAGCAAAATGATGTAAAGTGAATGAGGCTACATAAGTTCTTTTCTTTTTTCTTTTGTTCTCTACAGCATAGCTCTTATAGAAGACAAAAAAGATAAAGCAACAGTGTCTGCTTTCTTTCTTTTTCCTCTTTCTCTTTCTTTTTTTTCTCTTCCCTTCCTCCACCCTGCCCCACTTTTTCACCTCTATCTTATTCTTCACCATTACAGTTTGCAGCTGTCACTCACCACAGCCCTCTGAGCAGAGGCCGAAGAATAAACTCAGGCTTCAGCTAGTCCAAACTCCTATTGTGCCGCCGCTGTTGCTGCAAGTCTCTTTCTTGCCATCGGCTTCTTCCAAGTTTGTGCTCATGCCAGCTTCTTGCCTTTTCCTTCTCCACATCTTAATGGGCCTTCTTAAACTGCTCCAAGTATGTCCTTCTGCTGACTACACTTTCCTCTTTCCATGCTATCAAATGATAATGGGATCCTAGATTTAGAGTTGCAAAGTTGGCTTCTTTCCAATAGGCACTATTCACTCTTACAAATGTAACTCATTTGATTGGCGGAAGCCAAGATGGTGGAGTAAAAGCAATGACTTGCTGGAACTCTCCCCCAGGCCCCTCTAAATACCTATAAAAATGGTTCTAAAGTAATTCTAGAGCAGCAGAACCCACAAAAAGACAGAGTGAAACAAATATCCAGCCCAAGACAACCTAAATGGCTGATTGGAAAGATCTATTGCGCCAGGCTGGGAGAGGAGGGCAGTTCAGCATAAGTGCACAGGCAAAAACCAGACCTCAATAAACTTGGAACAGGTCTCAGGAGACTGAATCACAGGCAGCTGTAGCAGTTTCTAGACTTCTCAACCCACAAATGCAAAAGACAACTTATAAGGTCTGTCACCGCAGTGAGAGAGAAGTTTAGTCCCAGCCCCAGTCCCAGTGCAGCCCCAGGGTAGCGGCTGCTTCTGGAGCTCTCAGCCCACAGACAGAGGGGAAATTGACTGGCTGATCAGACAGGGATTGCAGGGATCTCTTTGCTGGCGCTGAAGCAGAATTCTCTTGCTTTGTCCATGCTTTGATCTGACTCTCTAAGTGGTGGTCCTGGGGCAAGGAAAAGGGCTGGTGTGATGGAGCTTGTGATAGCTGTGGAGAAGGAATTGTCCTCACAGTTCCAAGGCAGAAAAGAGTGCTTGTGGTCACTCATAGACCACAGCACAGGCCAGGAAAGGAGTAAACACCTCACCTTTAATCATACCACCTTGGAAGAACTGAAAATTTACAGGTCTCTAGGAGTATCTCTGAAAACAGCCACACAAAACCCCCAAAGCTTGAGACAGTACATTCTCCACACTGGAAGCAGACTTCTACCTTAACAAAGAGTTTAAAACTCAAGTAATTGGCTGGTAACATGAGCAAACTGCGCAAAAAAATCAAACCATAGAATCTTTCTTTGGTGACAAAGAAGATCAAAACATACAACCAGAAGAAGACAACAAAGTCAAAGTGCCTACATCCAAAGCCTCCAAGAAAAATATGAATTGGTCCTAGGCCATGGAAGAGCTCAAAAAGGATTTTGAGAAGCAAGTAAGAGAAGTAGAGGAAAACTGGGAAGAGAAATGAGAGTGATGCAAGAAAATCATGAAAAACAAGTCAACAGCTTGCTAAAGGAGACCCCCAAAAAAATACTGAAGAAAATCACACCTTAAAAAATATACTAACCCAAATAGCAAAAGAGGTCCAAAAAGCCAATGAGGAAAAGAATGCCTTCAAAAGCAGAATTGGCCAAATGGAAAAGGAAATCCAAAAACTCACTGAAGAAAACACTTGCTTAAAAATTAGAATGTAGCAAATGGAAGCTAGTGACTTTTTTTTAAGTTTTTACATAGTTTATTTGTTCTCTGATGAAAAATTATCTTCCTGGATAAACATCTGCCATATTGCCTTTAATCCTTCTTTTTGCCAGCACCGACATTTGCAGTACCTCTGACTTTCTTCATTCTGTTCTTGCATTCTTTTCACTGTTTTCTTGATGTCTTTTTCTTCTCATGGAGGCCATGCCTTGAAAGTCTGTGCTTTGGTTCATTTTTCTTTGCATAGTCCAGGGAATCATAAATCATGCCAAAGCCTGTTGTTTTGCCACCACCAAAATGGGTTCTGAATCCAAAGACAAAGATGACGTCTGGAGTTGTCTTGTACATCTTGGCCAGTTTTTTTCGAATTTCAGTCTTGGGCACTGTGGCCTTTCCAGGATCTGAAGAAGTCTGTTTGTCATGAACTTCCTGGTTCTGATGGTTACAGTGTCATTCATGGTGGCAGCCGGCTCCTCGAGCAGCAGGAGAGGGAAAAGCGAAACTAGTGAATTTAAGAGAAATCAAGACATTGCAAAATAAAATCAAAAGAATGAAAAAATAGAAGACAATGTGAAATATCTCATTGGAAAAACAACTGATCTGGAAAATAGACCCAGGAGAGATAATTTTAAAATTATTGGATTATCTGAAAGCCATGATCAAAAGAAAAAAAAAAGAGACTAAACATCATCTTTCAAGAAATTTCAAGGGGGCAGCTAGGTGGCACACTGGCCCTGAAGTCAGGAGGACCTGAGTTCAAATCCAGCCTCAGACCAAACACTTGACACTTTCTAGCTGTGTGACCCTGGGCAAGTCACTTAACCTCAATTGCCAAAAAATAAATAAATAAATATTTAAAAAAAAAAAAAAGAAATTATCAAGGAACACAGCAAAACTGAGCATAATCCTTCAGGGGGGAAAATGGAAATTCAGTGAAATAGAGGACTTCCAAGCATTCTTGATAATAGACCAGGGCTGAATAGAAAATTTGATTTTCAGACACGACTCAAGAGAAACACGAAGAGGTCAACAGGAAAGAGAAATCATAAGAGACTTATTAAGGTTGATCTGTTTATATTCTGCATGGAAAGATGATATTTGTAACTCAAGAGTCCTTTGTCAGTATTAGAGTAGTTGGAGGGGAAAAAATTATATGTATGTACATATATAAATAGATAGATAGATAGATAAATACATAGACACATAGATAGAGGGCACAGGGTGAGATGAAGATGAAGGGGTGATATCTAGAGAATAAAATTGAGGAGTGAGAGAGGATTATATGGAGAAAAGAAGAAAGAGAGAGGTAGAATGGGGCAAATTCTCTCACATAAAACAGACAAGAAAAGGCTTTCACAGTGGAGGGGAAATGGGGAAAGGTGAGAGGGAATGAATGAATTTTATTCTCATCGGATTTGGCTTAAGGAGAGAATAACATACACACTCAAATGAGTGTGGAAATCTATCTTACCCTATAGGAAAATGGGGGGGAAGGGGATAAGAGAGCTGGGGGGATGATAGAGGGGAGGGCAGATTGGGGGAAGGGGTATTCAGAATGCACACTGTCTTAGGGTGGGGGGAGGGACAAGATGGAAAGAAAATTTGGAACTCAAAATCTTGGGGAAGTGAATGTTGAAAACTAAATACAAATAAATTAATAAAAAAACAAATGTAACTCATTTGATTCTCACAATAATCTTTAGAAACTCAAATTGTTATTGCTATTTTTAAAAAATAAAGACATTAAGTCCAAGAATTTAAGTAACTATCTTTAAAAATAAATAAATGAGGGGCAGCTAGGTGGCGCAGTGGATAGAGCACTGGCCCTGAAGTCAAGAGGGCCTGAGTTCAAATCCAGCCTCAGACCAAACACTTGACACTTACCAGCTGTGTGACCCTGGGCAAGTCACTTAACCCCAAATTGCCAAATAAATAAATGAATGAATGAATAATTAAAATAAATAAATGAATGAATAAAAGCAAAGCAAGTGGAAGGATCCAGATTAGACCTCAGAACTCTTGGGTACTAGTCAAGGACTCTATCCACCGCTCCATATATTTGAAACTTGTCAATTAATTGATCAATCAATTAACAACCACTCAGGTCATCATCTCCATCTCTCTTCAACAGAACCCTGGCATCTGATAGTCCAGCACTGGCTTTTTCTACCCTTGCTCCAGTCCTTAACAATAGCAACAACAATAACAATAGTATTTATATAGCACTTTAAGATTTGCAAAGAGCTTTACATATTTTATTTCATTCAATCTTCAGAACAACCCTAGGCATACTGGAGCCAGCTATAACTGGCTGATTGTTAAATTTTCAGTTTAGAACATACACCTCTGAAATTAGCAAACTTAGAAATCAGGGCTTGATATATTGTTTTACTGATTTCTATACTTAAGAAAGTGATGAAGAACATGTTAATAATTCAGATTAAACTTGAAAATGTGTTACGTGTTTTTGGAGAGATGGTTGCTAAGCAGTTATCTGTACACACCTGGAGGTAGGTCCTGTTAATATTCCCAATTTACAGATAAGAAAATTAAGCCTGAGAAAGGTTAAATAACTTGCCAGGGGTCACAGAGTAATTGTCTGAGGCAGCATTCAAACTCAGGTCTTCTTAACTTTGGATACAGCACACAATCCACTATCCCACTTTGCTACCTCAACAGCACTTCTTGGTCAATGTGTACACACACACACACACCTTTTAGATTTCCTTCACATATATTTCAAAAGCCTCCAAATTGCAGCAGTCAAATCCCAATTGTCAAGTTCCTCCTCATTCCTGTCAGTCCTCCACACTGCTGCCAAAGTGATTTTCCTTAAATATAGATTTGACCATGTCATTCAACAAACTCCACTGGCTCTATGGCCTCTATAATAGAATATAAATTTTTATTTAACTTATAAATTCCTTTAAAACTGGGCCCCAACCTATTTTTCCAGACTCACTGTACATTATACCCCTCCCACATTCTGCCACCTCACCAGGCTTGCATAGCATTCTTGATGTTTTTCACTGATCACATTCCCTCCCCCATCTTCAGGCCTATGCACTGACCTCCCAACATGCCTGGAATATTCTACCTCAAATCCTATTAGTAGAATTCTTCTCTTACTTCAAGACTCAGTCCAAATACCATCTTCTAAACTTCTTGATCCCCACACCTGCCCTCCCTCCCAATCTACTCTTTATAAAACTATTTTCTGTTTACTTGTGTTTATCTTCTCCATAGTTATTCTGTATATACTTATAAATGTAGTTGTTACCTACCCATTAAAATAGAAGCTACTTGAGAGTATAGATCCATCATAGTCATATCCCAACACACACTGCCTGGCATGTGGTAAGGGACTAATAACGGATTGTTGACTGATTGATATAGGGTATGACACTTGAGGAAAAATGAATTGTACTTAAAGAAAAAAACACAAGGAATTCCATTTATAGTAACAAGATTCCTCTCAGAAACAAAGTGTAGGCAGTCATAGTATAGCAAGATGGATATAAGGAGAAATACCTGCTCTGGATTGTAAGTTCAGTAGTAGACAGCTCTTTGCTTGGGTTTTTCCTAGTTTACTTTCCTATTTCTTCAAATATTCCAGACTGAGTCCTAAGGGCATTAGATAGTATATCCATAACATTCATGTGTCCAAATTCATTAACATTCCTAAATCACATTTGAAGTTTAGAGGTATGTGATTGCTGTGAAAAATAACATTACAATTAGATGAAATTTTTTTTTCTTAACATCTATTTGTCAGAATAATTTTCATCTTCATTTATTCCCTTTTACTACATGTTTTATTTAGACCAAAGTAGAGTTCTCAATAATAAATTAAACATGATATGCAAAAAGATGAACTATGGAAAAAGATGTTCATACAGAAAACAAGAAAATCCTATGTTGGTAGGTTGTTGTCCTTCATTCTCAAAGAGGACCAAAATGACATCACTATGCTAGAGTCAAGTTACAATGTATTCCACTGTGGCTGATCACTCACATTTCTTTTGAGCTACTTCAGTTCTGCTTTGCTCATACAGCACAGCGCCTTCTCTGATAAGAGCACACCATGCTGAGCAGTGTTGTGCCAGTGTCTCCCATATCACACAATCAATTCCAAAGTTCTTAAAAGAGACCTTGAGAATGTCCTTATATCGCTTTTTCTGACCACTATGTGAGCACTTGCCCTGTATGACTTCTCCATAAAATCGTCTTTTTGCAAGTGTACATTTGGCATTCAAATAACGTGGCCAGTCCATCAGAGTTGCACTGTAACATCTGTAACATCTCTTGAATATGCCCCTTTCTCTCTTCTGGTACAGTCACAAACCTGATGCAGACCTCATCACCTCAGACTTAGTTTATTGCAATACACTGCCTGCCTCATCTCTCTCCACTCCAATCCATCCTCCATTCAGCCACCAAAATGATTTTCCTAAAGTTCAAGTCTGACCATTTTACCCCCCACCCCACACACATACAAACACTCAGTAAAATCCAGTGTCTCTTATCACGTACAGGATCAAGTACAAAATCCTCTGTGTGGCATTCAAACCCCTTCATAACCTAGCCTCACCACCTCCCACCTTTCCACTTTTCTTACATCTTACTCTCTCACACATAATTGCTCTTCCACAAACAAGACCATTCTGAATATTTTTCTCTGGCTGCTCCCTATGCCTGGAATGCTCTCCCTCTTCATCTCTTCCTATTGCCTTCTCTGGTTTTTTCCAA
Organism: Vombatus ursinus; assembly: GCF_900497805.2. NCBI lineage: Eukaryota > Metazoa > Chordata > Mammalia > Diprotodontia > Vombatidae > Vombatus > Vombatus ursinus. Next base: position 31,628,425 of record NW_020940360.1, read on the forward strand.
GTCCCAGATAAAATCTCATCTTCTACAGAAAGTCTTTCCTAGGCCTTAATTCCAGTTATGCTTTCCCTTTTAATTATTTCCTATTTTTCCTGCCTATAGCTTATTTGGACATATTCATTTGCTTATTATCTTCTCTGTTAGATTTTGAAGTCCTTAAGGGTAGAAGTTGTCTTTTGCTTCTTTTTGCTACCCCAGGGCTTAGCACAGTGCTTGGCACATAGCAGTTGCTTAACAAATGTTTACTGACTCACTAACTGAACAACTTATGCATAATCTTCAACCCAGTAATACCACTACTAAATCTATACTCCAAAACCACCAAAGAAAGAGGGAAAGTATATATAGAATATGTAGAATAATATTTAGAACTATTCTTTTTGTAGTGACAGAGAACTGGAAACTAAAGGAGCACCTATTTTGGAGAGCAATATGAAATTATACCCACAGAGTTATTAAACTACTATACCCTTTGACTTAGTAATATCACTATTTGGTCTATCTCCAAAGATAAGATAATTAAGGAAAGGAACATTCTAAAATGTTTATAGCAGCTCTCTTTGTGGAAACTATATGAACTGTGTGAACTGAAAATTGCAGAGATGCCCATTAATTAGAGAATGGCTGAACAAGTTGTAATATATTACTGTAATGGAATATTATTGTGCTATAAGAAATAATCAGCTCAATGATTTTAGAAAAACAAGGAAAAACTTACACGTGATAATGAAGAGCTAAATGAGCAGAACCAAGAGAACATTGTATATAGTAACAGACAATATTGTTTTAAGAATGACTTGGAAGGGGCAGTTAGTGGCGCAGAGGATAGAGCTCTGGCCTTGGAGTCAGGGGGACCTGAATTCAAATCTGACCTCAGACACTTGATACTTACTAGCTACATGACCCTGGGCAAGTCACTTAACCCCAACTGCCTTACTAAAAAAGCCAAAAAAAAAAAAAGAATGACTTGGGTGAATAAGTTATTTTGTCTATTATAAATATTCAACTTAAATATAAAGGACTATGAAGAAAAATGCTATCTGCATCTAGAGAAAGAACTGACAAATAGAAGTATGCATAGAGTAACTTTACGTGTGTGTGTGTGTGTGTGTGTGTGCGTGTGTGTATGTGTGTATAATGGTAGCCATCTCTATTGTGGGTGGGGGCGAGAGGGAAGAAAAAAATGAAAAAAAATTCACACGATAATTTTTATTGTATATTTGAAAGAAATAGCAGGTTGTGCATAGAAGATTTGCAATTTCATACACAACCCTCTTTTTTATTGTACTATGTTATGGAAATGTGTGTTTTATTTCATAAATTTAAAATAAAACTTAAAAAATTATAAAGACAGTATAAATAGAGTAGAGAAGAGAAGAGAATCTAGGACAGAGCCTTAAGAGCCACTCACAATTAGTGGGTATGATAGGGGTGAAGATCCATCAAAGAAAATTAAGAAAGAGGAGGCAGACAAGTACCAGAAGACCAGCAGAGAACAGTGTCATAAAAACCATGAGAGGAGAGAATATCTAGAAAGAGATGATAATCAAAATGTCTCACCATCAACGGTTTCAGAGAAGTCATGACGAATGAAGATTGACAAAAGGTCATGAGATCTGACAATTAAGAGACCATTAGCAACTTTGGAGAGGGCAATTTCAGTTGAATAGTGAGGTTGAAAGTCAGAATAGAAAGGGTTTAGAAGTAAATGAAAGCAAAAAAATTGGAGGCACCAAATATATATAGTTTTCTCAAGAAGTTTAGCCAAGAAGGATAAGAGAAATGTCACATAATACATAAGGGGATAGAAGGTTGAGTAGGGTTTTTTAAAGAATAGAAGAGATACGGGTACATTTATAGGAAGGAGGGAAGAAGCCAATAGATCAGGAAAGACTGAAATTCAGAGACAGTGGGGAAAATCTACCAGAGAATAAGGTGGGGAAATCAAGGGAGAATGTAGAAGTTTGCCTTGGCAAGGAGAAAGGCCTGTTTTCATCAAAGACTTGAGTTAAAGAGGAAATAATGAAGTTGTGTGTGATGTGAGATGAGGAGAAGAAAAAGGGAGCTCTTAAACAATGACTTCCATTTTCTTTTGATGAAATATAAGACAAGGTCACCAGCTGAGAGGGTGGAGAAAAAGATGTGGTAGGAGGTTTAAAGAGAGATGAAAAGGTTTGAAAGAGCACCTGTTCTAAGTGAGGTAGCAAATCACTTAGGAAAGCATAAAAGAATTATCTTGCTTCAATAAAAGTTCATTGAGATTATGTAGTATAAATTTGCAGTGGACCTATTCAGTATGGTTTCATGGTTTTATCCAGCTCCATGAAGCAGCACGTGAACAGGAGAAAAGGAGCAGGATGGTAGAATTTGGCAAGGCACAATTATTTATAGGACAAGGGAATAAGGGATTCAAGAGTAAAGAAAGTGTGAAGTAGGACTGATTCACCAAGAGGTCAAGATTGGGAAGAGAAGAGAAAAGAGAAAAACCTGGAAATGAACAGTGGAGAGAAGAGGTAGAAAAGATAGAGATCATGGTGAGGACAAAGAACAGGGAAAGACACCATTAGGTATGAGGAAAAATAAGAATGAAAAGGGATTATAATTAGGCAAAGAACTTTCAGAAATAATGCACATGGAAGTAAAACTTTTTAGTGATGATAAGATCAAAAGCACGGCCATTTCTGTGCTTAGATGAAATATAATTGAACACTATGTAGTGGAAATTGATTAGAATGAGCAACTGGGAACATAAATACATATGCTGACACTTCCTAGTATGATCACAGCAGTGGTGGTAGAGAAAAAACTCTGCACTAGTCACAATGAAATCATTGAAGCAGAAAAGAGAAAATACTAGGGATTCAGTAGATAATGGCCAATAGGATATTTATTGGGTAACATTTTTGTAGAGCATGAAACTCAAAGAAAATGTTGCTAAGTATGAGGTAGAGGAAAATTCCAGAAGTGGTAATGGAGAGCTAGAAATATTCTGGTTAAGTCACAGTGACCAATGAGCTGTGGGCTGTACATGAAAGTGTGGTCAGAGATGCAGTATCATCAAGAGGGAGTCACATCTCAGTAAGTATCAAAAAATGGAAGGATTAGGAAAAGAAAAGGTTTAGTATGAAAAGAAGTTTGTTAATTATGGAGCCAGGCATTCCAGCGGGTATAGCAAATAAAATAAAGCTTAATAAAGATAAATGCAATATTTTAATTTGAATTCAAAATATCAACTTCACAAGTACAACATGGGGAAGGTATGACTAGACAGACAACAATTTGTCTGAAAAAAAATCTATGGATTTTAATGACTTGAAAATGTAATGAGTCAAAATTGTGCTATGGCAGCAAAAAAAAAAAAAAACTAATACAATCTTAGGATGCATTAAGAGAGACATAGTTTACAAGAAAAAGGAGATGTTGTCCTGCCCTAACCTGCCCTGGACATACCACTGTTCATTTCACTGTGTTTGTTTTCTGGAGACTATAATTTAGGAAGGATATTGATAAATTGGAGAGTATCCGTAAGAGAGCGACCAGAATGGCAAAGGGCTGTAAGTCCATATTATGTGAAGGCTGGTTGGAGAAATAAATGGTGAAAGACCTCAAGTCCATATTATATGAAGATTGGTTGAAGAAAAAGTATTTGGTCTAGAAAAGAGAGGTCTCAGGAAACACAATAACTTTCTCCAAGTAGATGAAATGAGTCTTGTGGAAAAGGGACTAGAATGGTTCTGTTTGACCTCAGAAGACAGAACAAGGAATAAGTAGAAATTACAAAGAAGCAAGTTCAGACTTTCTATATCTTCCTAACTAATCTTCCTAAAAATGAAAGCCGTCTTACAGTAAAATGAACACTCTGGGGAGGTAGTCAGTTCCACCGCCCTGGAAATCTCTAATCAAAAGCTATCAGCTACGTTTCAGCCGTAACTCATTCTCAGGTATGAGTTAGACTTGTGGCCACTGAGCTCCCTTCCCAAGCTAAAAATCTGATTCCTTTTTGACTTAATCATTTCAACCATTTTCAACTGATCATAGAAAATCCATCTAACCTAAAATCAGTAAAATGAAAAAATGAAAGATAAGATTCAGTCAGAAAAATTGAGTTTTTAATCTTTTAAGCCTGTAGTTTTCTCAGTATTCATTTTTCTTGTGCTTATATGGTTTCAGTGAAAGTAAAGCTTCTATGGTCAAAGAATATGAACAGGCAGTTTTCAGACAAAGAAATCAAAGTTTCCTAAAGTCATATAAAAAAATGTTCTAAATCACTATTAATTAGGGAAATGCAAATTAAAACAGCTCTGAGGTACAACCTCACACCCATCAGATTGGCTAATGTGACAGAAAGGAAAAATGATAAATGTTTGAGGGGATATGGGAACATTAGGACAATAATGCCATGTTGGTGGAATTGTGAGCTGATTCACCATTCTGGAGGGCAACTTAGAACTGTGCCCAAAGGGCTATAAAACGGTGCATACCTTTTTGATCCAGCAATACCTATTAGGTGTTACCTCAGACAAACTGAGACCTAGGGAAGACTCCAGCTCAGAAGTGGGGAACCTGGGGCCTTGAGGCCACATGTGGCCCTCTAGATCCTGAAGTGCAGCCCTTTGACTGAATCTAAACTTCAGAGAACAAGTCCTCTTAATAAAAGGATTTTTTGGGGCACCTAGGTGGCACAGTAAATAGAGCCCTGAAGTCAGGAGAACCTGAGTTTAAATCTAGTCTCAGACCAGACACTTGTCACTTACTAGCTGTGTGACTCTGGGCAAGTCACTTAACCCCAATTGCCTCATCAAAATAGATAGATAGATAGATAGATAGATAGATAGATAGATAGATAGATAGA
>NW_020940360.1:31633283-31685223 GCF_900497805.2 Vombatus ursinus
AGATAGATAGATAGATAGATAGATAGATAGATAGATAGATAGATAGACAGATAGATAGAAAAATGAACAAACAAATAAATAAGTAAATAAAAAAATTTGTTCTGTAAAACTTGAACTCAGTCAAAATGCCTCACCCAAAGACCTAGAAGGCCACATGTGGCCTCAAGGTCAAAGATTCCCCACCCCGACCCCAGCTTAAAAAGGTCAAAGTCTCCCACTGTATCTGGAGCCATCACCAGTCATCCTGACCTATGTCTTGCCACTGGACTCTGATGCTTCTAGAGTAGAGAGTGATGGAGGAAAGAGATGACTTTGCACAGCTCTGCCTCAGTTAAACCCAATTCACTTGCAAGTCAAGACATCACCCTCCTAATGCCATTGGTCCTCTTTGAGGATGAAGGATGAACAACAACTACAAACCACTGGTAGATTTATATCCAAAAGGTTTTTTAACATTTTTAAAAAGAGCTAGGACCTATTTATACCAAAATATTTATGTAGCAGCTCTTTTGTGGTAGCTAAGAATTGGAACTTAAGGGAATGTCCATCAATTGGGGAAAGCCTGGACAAGTTGTGGTATATTATTGTAATGGAATATTATTGTGCTGTAAGAAATGACAAGCAGGATGATTTCAGAAAAATATGGAAAGACTTACATGAGCAGTTGCATAGTGAAATGAGCAGAATCAGGAGAAAGTCGTACACAGTAACAGCACTATTGTATGATGAAGAATTGTGAATGACTTAGCTATTCTCATCAATACAATGAACCAAAACAATCCCAAAGGACTCACAATGAAAAATGCTGTCCACCTCCAGAGAAAGGACTGAGATTGTCTGAACACAGAAGAAAACATACTATTTTTCATCTTCTTTTCTTTTTTCTGTTTTTGAGCTTGAGTCTTCTTGCACAAAATGACTAATATGGAAATATTTTAAATGATATCAAGTGTATGAACCATATCAGATTGCTTACTGAGTCAGGGAGAGGGGAGGGAAGGGAGGAAGAGAAAACATTTGAAACTCAAAACTTACAAAAAAAATAATGAATGTTAAAAATTGTTTTTACATGTAATTGGAGGGAAATAAAATATTATTTTTTTAAAAAAGAGAACATAAAGCCTTTGAGTCAAACACAACCATGCAAAGTCTGATTCCTGTTTACATCCTTAATTCTTATCTATAGACCATGGATAACATAATCTGAATCTAAATACACCCAAAACACATGTATTTTGTGACCAGGGCACTATCTTTTTAGGCTTCTATCACATTTTCACTGCAAGAGAAACAAACTTTGGTTGTTTTTCACTCATAAAATAAAAATAATTTTTACCCAAAAATCTTGAAAATCCATGACTGGAAGCAAAAAATGCAACTATAAAGCCTGAGTGAATAAGGGATTGCTCATTCAAATGTTTTCTTTTAAAGTTTGTCATGAGAATTTGATAGAAGTGGCTAATCATAAAGCTACAGGTGCTATTCCTTATTATCATCAGTCACAGAATCACAGCATTAGAAGGGACATCAGAGGTCAGCTTGATGAGGAAATACAGAAGGGTCAGGAGGCAATGCAGAAGAGGGCCACATATTTTATGGAGAAAGACAAGGTCTCACCTAACTGTGTCTGATTGGTTTCCCACCCCTGGTGGCATAGATAGTTGGTGCCAATAACTTAAGAAGTTGGAAATTTCCAGCAAGAAAGATTATAGCTATAAGGGCCTTCAGAAGAAAAGAATAGGATAAGGGCACCAGGAAGGAAGAAGGGGTGTCTTTTGAGCCTGTTGGCTGGACTAGTCCCCCTCAAAAAATGGTTTTTTCAGACTAAACCACAGAATCTAAAAAAGATCTATAAGTAAGAATTATGGACTGTCTCATAAGATAAAGTTTAATAAGGGTATGTAAAGTTCTGCACTTGATTTCCAGAAATCAACTTCACAATTATAGGATAAGAGTGGCAGGCCTGCACAACAGTTTCTGTAAAAAAGAAGGATGGAGGCAGAAGAAGAGGTTAGTGGAATAAAGGGTCAATATGAATTAAAGGTGAAAATGCATCCAAGAAAAGCTAATACAAACTTAGGCTATATTAAGAAAGCTCTGAGGTCCAAAATGAGAGTGGAAACAAGAGACTGGGGATAGATATATGTTCTCCCTCATTGGAGGTCTTCAAAGAGAAACAGAATAATCACTTGTTTGTGATGTGAAAGATGCAATTCTTCATCAAGTATGGATTAGACTAAATGGCCTCTAAAGTCCATTCCGTCTCTAAGATTCTATGTCCCTGAGGTCACAAGGAATAAATCAGATACCTTTTTATACATGATATCCCCTACAATACTTCAAAACTGCTGTCATGTTTCCCTTTTATTCTCCCTTCTAGGTCTCTTTCTTTATATTTACTCAAGCACTATTCTAGCTTAGGTCTTTTTTATTCCTTCCTTTAACTGTTTGCAATAACTTCCCAATTCTTCTCTCTGCTTCAAGTCTTTTTCCACTCCAAGTCCAAATACATCCTCCAAGTGCAAAAGAATGATTTTCCTAAAGTGCTAATCTGACCTTTTTCACCACCACCACCCTACTCAATAAACCTCAATAGTTCCTCATTCCCTACAGGATGGAATATAAAATCTGCTCATTGCTATTTAAAGCCCTTTACAACCTGTTCTCCTACTCTCTTTTCAAGTTCCTTACACATTTTTCCTCTCTACACATTCTATTGTCCAGCCATACTCTACTTCCTGTTCCCCTCTAATAACACTTATATGGTTATATCTCCCATCTCCATGCTTTTACGCTATCCAGGTGAGATGACAGATGAGGCATGGTGACCAAGTCTAGAAAATCAGAAGCAGAATTTAGAATAGAAATTAAAGATGGCAAGTCTGATTTGTTCCTCCAAAAAGAGGAATTTTACTGGAAAATTTACTGGAAAAAATATCTACATGATGCTTCAGAAACCATATTAGAACTATCATATTCAAAATATTGACACTGGAAAACTAGATCAGCTATGTACATATCTACCAAATGGTCTTACATGACAGTCTGTCCATGACAGAGATGTCTTAGGTATAGAGCAAGGGTTCTTAATTTGTGGTCCATAGTCCCTGAAGGGTTCTGTGGTTAGACTTCAAGAGGTGTATAAACTTCAATGAGGAAAAAACCGCATCTCTATTTTTACTAACCTTTGATTTCCTGTGTAAGCCTATGTATTTTATTTTATAAACTTAAAAACATTATTCTGAGAAGGGGTCCATAGGCATCAACAGATTGCCAAAGTGGTCCATTATTTAAAAAAAAAAAAAGGTTGAGTCCCTGGTAAAGAGGGAAGCCTAGAGGAAAACAAAATGGCAGCCATCATGGAAACCAGCAAGACAACCAGAAGAGGTGGCAAGCCATGGCCATATATCTGATCTTATGAATATCAGCAGAGATAGATGAAGGAAGAGAAAGAGGAAAAACAGAGTTACAAAAATCACATTACTTAGCAACAGACTTTAAGCTATAAGAAATCTTAGAAATCTTCTCATACAGATCCCTCACTTCACAGATAAGGAAACTGAGGTCCATAGAGGTGACATAAGGTTACATTGGTATTGAGTGGCAGGGTTGAGACATGAACGTAGGTCCTCTGACTTGAAATTCAGTGCACTTAGGGGCAGCTAGGTGGCATAGTTGATAGAACCCAGGCCCTGGAGTCAGGAGGATCTGAGTTCAAATCTGACCTCAGACACTTGACATTTACTAACTGTGTGACCCTGGGCAAGTCACTTAATCCCATTACCTAACCAAAAAAAAAAAAAACAAACAAACAAACAAACAAACAAACAAAAAAAAAGGAAAAAAATTCAGTGCTCTTCAAGTTTTCCCTTGAAAAGTCAGGGGCACATGATCTAGTTTCCTCTACTCTAAAATTTGCAGGACTTCGGAGGAACAAAAGTCAGTAAAAAAAAAAAATGGTGGCTATATAATCGACCGTTTTTCTGTTCACTCAGGGTTTTTTTTTCAGTCTTTTTAACTGGCATAATTAGTTTGATTAACCAAGCGATGATCTGAGCAGGCTATTAGAATCATAGATTAATTGACTGACAGAGCTGAGAGAAGCTTTAAGAGATCATTAGCTCCCACCCCTTCATTTTACAGATGAAGAAATGAGAAGGTCTCAAAGAGATCTGCACAAGGTCACACACAAGTTTACAGAAGGGCCAAGACTAGAACCCCGTTCCTCAACTCTTAATCCAGACCTCTTTAAACTATAATCCATATAACCTAGTTTATCAAAAACACAAGAACATCAAGGATACAAAAAATGACTTTTTCTATTTGAATTGGTGTTTTTCATTATCTTTTGAGTTCTAAAGCAATCAGAGACAAGCAATATAATAGAAAATGAATTTAATTTTTTATATCTAGGGATAGAGGATAAATTAGAGATGATCTCTGAGATAAAGCATGACTGCGAAAAAATGGTGTCATTTAGCATAGTTAAATGGCCAAGGAAGCAGAAAAAAGTGAAGCCATTTACTGTATTTGCCACAAATGTTAAATAAATGAACCAAAATAAAAGCTATGATTTTGAAAAAAATAAGTTTTATGCAAATTTAACTTTATACTGAAATTCAAGTTGAACTATGTATCCAAATTATTTAGAATAAAAGTGTACTTGATTATATAAAAATCAGTAACAACTTAGCTATTTCATCTATATCCCCTTCCTATCTCTTTAATTAACCATTTAGATATGCATACATTTACATTTTTAGACAATTATATTCAGTGGGTATGCTGTTCTAGTTCTGCTTTCTTCCTCATGCATCATTATTTCATGTGCCTTTTGATTTTTCTTTGTATTTCTCATTGTGTATCTTAATGACACTATATTGTTCCAATGCATTGATAGACTGGTTTGTTTAGCCATTCTCCAATTGGTGAACAGTTGTTTTTTTTTCTTTTTATTCCCATTACAAATAACACATCTATAAATATCCTTGAGCAAATTGCAATTCTTTTTTTCCTTTTAACTAGATCTTTGGGGTATACTCCTAGTAATCAGATTACTGGATCAGTTTTATAATTCTGGTTGTGGTTTCCTCCCAAAAAAATGTCAAGGAACACTCAAGGAAACATAAATATCTCCAGGTAAGAGAAGACTTTGGGAAGTGGTGGGGAAAAGGACATGATAGCTGTATTCGAGTGTTTAAAGGATTGTCATGTGGAAGAGCATTCAATTTTTTTTTAAGTTGGCACTCACAGAGCCTTCATTCTAAAAGAGGACCAATGACATCAGGAAAATAATGTCTTGATTTGCAAGTGAACTGAAGTGAGGCAGGGCTGAGCAAAGTCATCAGCCTCATTCTCTCCTCAGTCACTGGAGTCCAGTGGCAAGACATAGGTCAAGACAATTGGTAATGGCCCTGGATGCAGTGGGAAACCTTGGTTTGTTTTTTTTTTAAGTTAAGGTCTTAAGAGGAAAGAACTAGGGTGGATGGAAGTTGCAATTTAAACTTGATGTAAAAGAGACTTCTTAGCACTTAAACCTGTACAAAACTTAGCTATCTCCAGAATTAATGGGTTCCACTTATTTGAGGTCTTCAGGCAATGGCTAAATGACTTTTAGGATATATTATAGATACATTCTTTTTCAGGCATAGTCTCCTCTACACACATTCCATAATCCAACTACATTGTCATGTTTACTATTTTTTCAGTCAGTCAGTAAGCAATTATTAATCACCTACCATGTGCCAGGCAACATGTTAAGCACTGAGGAAACAAAGAAAGGTAGGGGAACAGTCACTGTCCTCAAGGAGCTCATAGTCTAACAGAGGAGACAATATAGAAACTACATGCAAACAAATTCAATACAGGAAAATTGAAGATACTCAGAGAAAAGCACTGAGTTTAAGGAGGATCAGGAAGGGCTTCTTGCAGAAAATAAGATTTTAGCTGATACTTGAAGGAAGCCAGAGAAACAGGGAGGGAGAGATAAAGAGGGAGAAAATTCCAGGCATGAGGGAAAGCCAGTGAAAATACTTGGAGTCAGGAGATGGGGTATCATGCTAGGAACAGCAAGGAGGCTAACATCACTGGATTGCAGCTTATGGGGTAGGAAGGAATAAGGTGTAAGAAGATCAGAAAAGTAAAAAAAGTGGTCAGGTTATTAAAAATTTTAAAAGCCAAAGGATCTTTTATTTGATCCTGCAGTTAATAGGAAGTTTATTGAGGAATTGAGTGGTATGGTCTGACCCGTACTTAAGGAAGATTAATTTGACAGTTGAGTCAACAATGGACTAGAATGGGGAGGGACTTGAGGCAAGAAGACCAATCAGAAGGCTATTGCAATAGCACAGATTTGAGGTTTTAAGAGCCTGCATAGTAATAATGGCAATATCAATGGAGAGATACACATATCTCTCATATATGATCAATTTTATGAAAATTGAAATGACGTGACTTGGCAATTGATTAGGTGGAAGGGGGAGAAAGTGAGGAGTCACAGAAAGTGAGGAATGGAGAGTTCTCCTTCTTCATCTCTACCTCTTAATTTCCCTGGCATCTTTAAAGTCTCAGCTCAAATTTCACCTTCTACAATAGCTTTTCTGTCTCCTCAGCTGCTTGTGCCTTCTCCTTTGGTATTACCTTTCATCTACTTTGTACATGTTTTATACCTACCTTGTTATTTATGTGTTATCTTCCCCATTAGAATTTAATCTCTTCAAAGACAAGGATTGTTTCCTTTTTTGTAACCCCACTGCTAAGCATTTAATTAGTTCTTTTGGTTGATAAATCAATCAATTGATCAATTGATAGAGACTGAGGTCCCTTCCATATCTGAAATTCTGAGACTCTGAAAGATGAGATTTATTAACACATTTTGTCATCATTACTAGGAGGTGGAATCCTTATCAGGTATTCAGGGATATATTCCAACACCTTAGATGAAATAGATGCCATGCAAAAATATCATTAAATGCCAACATAAAAACAAAAAGATCAAATGAACATCTAAGTATCTCTGAATGAAAGAAAGAGTATGAGCACTCTGCCTATCTTCAAGCAGAAAAGCTACAAGGTAGAGTAGGTTTCAGATCCAAGAAATATTTAAGGATCAACCTTCTCAGCTTTCAGCCACTGAAGACATTCTCTCCAAGGGATAAGAGATTCCCAGCCAACCTAAAAGGTGGTTAGGTGGCGCAGTGAATAGAGGGTTAGACCTGAAGTTAGGAAAACTTGAGTTCAAACGTGACCTCAGATACTTTGTAGCTCTTGTGATATGTGGTAAGTCACTTAACCTCTTTCTGCCTCAGTTCCCTCGACTGTAAAATAGAGAAAACAATAGCACCTACCTTCCAGGTTTCTTGTGAGGATCAAATGAGATAATATTTATAAAGTGTTTGACACAGTGCCTAATATGTTGTAGATGCTTAATAAATGCTTGTTTTCTTTCTTTCTTCCTTCTTTTCTTCTTTCCTTCCTTCCTAAAAAGTCTAAATCAGCTTTAGCTTCAGGACTGACTTTATGGCTGGTATGATAGCATGGAATCCCTGACCAACAATATTACATGACTCCCCTTTCTGTTGATGTTAAAAGGGGTTTTCTTTGGGAATAAGCCTTTGATTCCACAAGGAGAGGCTAAAGATTTAAAATGCAAATTGATTGAGTTAGAAAATGCATTAACTAGCACATGAGCAATAAAGTGAAATCACAAGTGTCAGTGACTAAATTGTAAGCTATAGATCTCTTCCTGTTTTGAAATCAGAAAGAGGTTAGATAGAAGGAAGACACTGGGTACCTGAAATGGGAGAAGAGGCAATAATGAAGTTACAGAAAAAGGATCATAGATGTGGATCTGTAAGGGACTTCGAAGGCCATCTAGTCCAAACGTCTCATTTTAAACATAAGGAAATTAAGGCACAGAGTAAGAGATTTGCTCACGGCCACATATCTAGTAAATATGGAGGGAGGATTTGAATCTTAAGTCATACTGCCTCCAAGCGTCCTATATATTATACCATGCTGCCCCTCTTCTTTCTTCTTTTTTCCAAATTGGAAAACCACAAAAAAAAAACATGCCCACAGGTACAGGTTTCCAAATACCTCGATCATCTATCACAGCTTTATGTAATAGCTACTTAATAAATGTTTTCCCAACTGAATTTTTAATAGTTAACTTCCTACAGCAGAGCAGCAACCTCACACCAATCATGTACTATGCATACAGGAAACATGAACCACACACAGGCAAGAGTCTTCTTCGTCTAATGGAAAGTAAAGAATTTACGAATCAATAAGCTGTCAAAAGGCTTCAGTGCCATAAATGAGGGAGCAGCCATGGGAAATGGATAACATTGGATGTATTAAAAAGATATTCATGGCAGGTTCTCCCCTATAAACAAAACCCCTTTTCAAGTATTGTCCTGGCTTCCCCTTAGCAGTTTGTTTTTTATCATTATGGAATGATGAAACACACGTTCAAAATATTGAGCTATTTCCACACTCTAATGCAGCATTAAACCACAAACAAATGCCCAGGGTTTGACTTACCCAGGGGAAATACAATTTTAAGTAGAGCTGTATGAAGTTTTCACTACACATTTCAGTCAGTTGGAGAATATCTAATATTTGAAGATTAAATCACCATGTGTCAGAAAAAAAATTAGAATGCAGAGATACCACACCAATAGATTTCTAAATTGTCATAGTCATCCTCTTTGTTGTCTAGCTTGAGTCTAAATCACATACTCATACCATTATGTGAACCCTTTTCTGTCGATTTTTATTTGATTAATGTTTTTTACTTTTTTTCTTCTTTAACTTTTCTGCTCTTCCTCTTAGAATAGACAAGCTCTATCCATTTAGCCTCCTGAGGTTTCCAGGAGATATGGTTTATCCCAAGTTAGGGCTTTAGATAAATTATCTACCTAGGAGTAAATTACCTGCACTGTTCCTAAAAGCTACTCCTTCCCTAGAATAGCCCTTTTAAAAAGTCCGTTTTTGCCAGCATTCTTTCGATATTAGCACTGACTCAAGTTGAATTTAAAATTCTCGTCTGCCCCAACAAGACGATCCCATGTGATATTTGGGGCCCATTGAAATTCCCAATCTGTGACACTCCCTCCCCTCAGAATTTTCATAAAAGTGAAATCAGTTTAATTCAACCTTGAAAGGGAAATAGTCAAAAAAGGCAGCATAGAACCTGAGAGGATTGTATCTATAGCATTTTCTAGGGTTTAAGGTATTTTGATTAGCACAATATTATTCCTTCCCTCTTAACAGGCTTCTTCCTTAATAGGGGCAGAGTCATTCTTTTCCAACTCCTGCCCTCAGAAGATCCCCTTTGGGTCTTAATCAAGCCTTTACTCTACCCCATTATTCAGGAGCAGATGGAGTTCTTTAAATTGGCTGGGAGAGGACAATGTGAGGAGAGAACTTGATAGAAAGACTTGTGTCTTACTCATCAAGCCTCCTTCCACCAATTAAGCCTGTTTGCCCATGGTTCAGACGTTGCCTAAGGTTAATGGTCCATATTCATATCCCTTACTCTTTCCTGCTATTGAGAAGCTTATAAGATTATTAATACATCAATATCATTCATTCTCATTAGGGCTAAGCCCCTAGCCAGAAAGAAGCCTGGTACTTTTAGACTAGCATTTGAACTATAGTCCTTTTTGAGCATTTCTATATACTTAAAATAATCATTGTTCCTCTCTTTTAAAAGTTCCTATTCACAGTTACAGAAATACAGATCAAAAAGTAATCAAGATAGGTCAAATTTCAAGTGGGCAAAAATTCAAGCAACTTAAACAGAAATCTGAAAGGTAACTTTGCAGAACAATGATATCCTTCAACATAAAGTTCTGTAGCCTCAGGCATAGAGAACGAGAAAAGGGAATGGGATTCGAACCCTTTACCATCTCAGATCTGCCAGAGAGAAATAGTTCAGCAATATCTCAGTCTGTTCTACCCATTCCTCTCACCAGGATCCCTGAAGCCTCAGGCCAGCCAATTGCTGCCTCAACACCCAATCTGTAGTCCCTGATCTACCTTCCATTCCTTTCTTGGCTCCCCTTCACTCAATTCCATTAAAATCTATATGCAGCATCACCCTCTGAAGATAGTTTCTCTCTAGTCTTTGGCTGTGAACCTTGTGAACTTTGCTGCCATTGTATTCAGTTCCAAATCCCCACCCAGTTATTGCTTCACTGCCCTGAGAGTCTCTGAGTGTCCTTCAGTGTGGGAAAAACAACTCAATATATTATTTCTTTTAAACTAAATTTCCCAGAAGCTCATGTAATAAAGTTGTTTTTTTTGTTTTGTTTTGTTTTTTTTTAGGCAATTGGGGTTAAGTGACTTGCCCAGGGTCACACAGCTAGTAAGTATCAAGTGTTTGGTCTGAGGCTGGATTTGAACTCAGGTCCTCCTGACTTCAGGGCCAGTGCTCTATCCACTATGCCATCTAGCTACCCCTAATAAAGTTTTGATATCTTCTCTTCTCTGACCTACAGAGAAACACATCTTCAGAAGTCTGCTACATATGATGATGTCAAGGAGTTGATTCATTCTTTAAACTTATGAAAGGAGAGGGAGAGGATGGTCACCAGCTGATTTGTGTGTATGAACCTCAGAAATTTTTTAGAATAATTCATTCACATTGCACTTTCAGGTTAGCAAAATTCTTTCTTCATAACAATAGTGTGGAGAAAGTATGGCAAGTATTTTACTCCTGTTTTATATTTGTGGAAACTGAGGCTCAGAGTGTGAAATGATTCGCTCGTGGTCACCCAGCTAGTGTCAGCTAGGAGTCAAACCCATATCTCCTCACTCCATTTGGGATAAAGTTACAGTACACCAACTGGCAGAACTATCTTCATCTCTCTCATTGGTTATCTCTGTGAGTTACTCCCTAATCATTCTGGTTCTTACAGAAGAATAGAAACTTCTCCCCCCAAACTGGAAGGCTTGTGTCAATCACCTTGATAGAATATGCTTTAGGTATGATTCTGTTCCTGTACTACCTAAGTATGGGTCTATGATCTCTACTTGTTTCTCAGTTGAACTGTTTGTGTGTGACTCTTCATAATCCCATGGACCATAGCACTTTTATCCTCCACTATCTCCCAAAGTCTGTCCATGCTCATGTTGGTTGCTTCCATGACACTATCTATCAATCTCATCTTCTGCCATCCCCTTCTCCTTTTGCCTTTAACCTTCCCCAACATCAGGGTCTTTTCCAATGAGTTCTGTCTTCTCATTATGTGGCTTTAGCTTCAGTATATGTCCTTCCAATGAGTAGTCTGAATTAATTTCTTTAAGTATTGACTGATTTGATATCCTTGCTGTCCAAGGGACTCCCAAAAGTTTTCTCCAGTGCCAAAACTCAAAAGCATTGATTCTTCAGTGTTCATCTTTCCTTATAGTAGAACTCTGAGTCATACATCATTAGTGGGAAAAAATCATAGCTTTAATTATATGGACCTTTGTCAGCAAGATATTATCTCTGCCTTTTAATAAGCTGTCCAGATTTACCATAGCTTTCCATTTTTGTCTATTATTATGAGCATTTTTCTATGAAACTTTTCCTTAATATCTCTATTTTCTTGAAGATATCTCTTGTCTTTCCTATTCTATTGTTTTCTTCTATTTCTCTGCATTGCTCATTTAAGAAGACCTCTCCTTGCTAGTCTCTGGAATTCCGCAATCAGTTGAGTATGACTTTCCCTTTCTCCATTTTTGCTTTCCTTCTCTCTTCAGCCATTTGCAAAGCCTCATCAGACAGCCATTTTACTTTCTTGCTCTCATTTTTCTTTGGAATTTTTTTGTTGATGCTGCCTCCTATACAATATCACAAGCCTCCATCCACAGTTCTTCAGTCTCTCTATCTATCAGATCTAATCACTTAAAACTATTCATCACTTCTATTTCACATTCACAAAGGATGCTATTTAGGTCATACCTATATGATCTGATGGTTTTCCCTACTTTCTTCAATTTAAGTCTGAATTTTGTAATAAAAAGTTCAAGATCTGAAGACATAGTCAGTTTCAGGTCTAGCAACTCAAAGGGATCTTCCAAGCCCTGATTCTGTGATTTTTATCAATTAATTACTATAAACAATGACATTACTGCGAATAGATACAACATGAAGGAATATAATGAGGTAGACAGTTTGTCTTCAGCAGCCAGATTCCCCCTTTCCTGACTACACTAGTACCTCGTAGGTCTGCAACAGGCAGCTAGTGCTCTTCTGCCTATACCTCCCATCACGAAAAATATTGAGCTGATCAGCTTATTAGAACTAAGGTGCTGGTTATTTAATCACAAGTTACCACAGAAGTATTTTTCGTTCCAAATAGTAATGTAGTACAGATGATTTTAGACTAGGGGTCAGGAGTCCCTTACAGTCACTAGATGAATAACTGCTGGCAAGTTTCTTCACTTTGTGACTCAGTTTCCTCATCTGTAAAATAGAGATAGTAATACCTACCCTATCAACCTTAAAATGTTGTTGTACATTTTTTGTAATCCTTAAAGTGTCATAAAAGTACAAGCTATTATTTTAAAAGAACAGAAAGGAGAGAGAAATGTTTAACACAAAGAAACTATCTAATCTCTAATTCTAAAATGTGGTACATAGGTAAAATAGTTATTTGAAGGTGTTGGGGCAAGGGGTTCTTGAAGCTGCAAACGTGCACCACATAGGTGACTACATACTCCACTTCTGCCAACCCTTTCTATAAGTCATAATTATATCTGGCTTTCAATATTTTTAGAATAAGATATTTATTACAGAAAGTTGCTTAATGTATTCTTTAACAAGACATAAACTTCCCTAATAGTAAAATTGATCTATTTCCACAGCTCACAAAGTCCTCTTCATTTTCATTTCATTCAGAAAACAATCTTATTTTACAGCCTCTTATTTTTCCCTAAGACACATTCTCCTCAAGTATAGATTTAGGGTTTGTAATGCTCTCTAGATTTTTTTGTAATGCTCTAAATACTTAACTCAGCAAAGCAAATTTAGCCATTAAAAAAATAGGAGCTGCCAGCCTCAATTAAAAATGAATTGATAAAAGATAGTTTTGACACAAATTTAATCATTAAGAAGATGGGCATTCAAAAAAGAGTCATTTGAAACATTCCTACACAAAAAAATGCCAGCAGATTCTTTGCAAACACCTCAAACAACAGACAAAAGGTAAATAAATACAACTGGAAAACAAAGTACAAATAAGGAAATAAATTATGCCTTCTCTAGAGAACTATTGATAAAAAAAATACTCAAAAATGAAAGACATAAGATTTGTAAAAATAACAGGAGGAATACAAAGATACTTCTTTCAAAAATAGATAAGAAAATAA
The DNA here is from genome assembly GCF_900497805.2 of Vombatus ursinus. Taxonomy (NCBI): domain Eukaryota; kingdom Metazoa; phylum Chordata; class Mammalia; order Diprotodontia; family Vombatidae; genus Vombatus; species Vombatus ursinus. The sequence goes on from NW_020940360.1 coordinate 31,646,646, forward strand.
AGTTGAAAGCAAATTTTTTTAATTTAACTTTTTTTCTACTAACAAAAATCCATTTCTCTCCCTTCCAATCCCTCCCCAATGGAGAAACAAAACACCTGAAATAAATATGCATAGTTAAGCAAAAATTCCATATTGGTTATATTTTTTAATGTGTCATTCTAAACCCTGAATCCTTCACCGTTCTGTCAAGAGGCAGGTAGCATGCTTTGTGATCAGGCCTCTGAAATCATGGTTTGTCATTGCATTGATCAGCTTTGAAATTTTTCAAAGTTGTTTGTTTTTATATTGTTTTATTATATAAATTAGTTTTCTGGTTCTATTTCCTTTACTCGATATTGGTTCATATAAATCTTCCCAGGATAAAAGTGGACTTTAAAGAATTATAGGGAGAATAAAGAATAAAAGAGAAAGAGACATAAAACATTATAGAGTACACCACACAACTCTCCCTACAGGTGACTCAGTAGCTTGTGGACTAAATTATAGAACATGATTGTGCTTTAAAAGGGGAGACAGAAGGGCAGTTAGGTGGTGCAATGGATAGAGCTCTGGCCTTGGAGTCAGGAGGAGCTGAGTTCAGCCTCAGATACTTGACACTTACTAGCTGTGTGACCCTGGGCAAGTCACTTAACCCAATTGCCCCACCAAAAAGAAAAAAAAAACATTAGGGAGAGAGGAAGTGGAAGATGAGGAGACTAAAGAATACTCCCATTGGAGGAGAGAAATATTTTTAATGGAAGACCATGACCTTTCAACTTTCTCTGAAAGTTGTGCCTCCATGGAAAACATTCTACCTCAGGAGAAGAGCTCCTGGAAGAAGCTAGAAGTGTGGAAGGCCAAGGACTCAGAGAGGAAATTCAGTAGGAAATGGGAAAGAACATAATTATGGGGAATGCAGATTTGGGATACAAGGAAATTTCTACCATGGGGTAATACTTGTATATGTATGGCCTTCAGTAATTGATGGTTCTAAGAGTGAGGTACAGCAGAAAAAGGGGTGAGGAGGCAAGTTCTACCAGGCAATTAGACAGAAAGTGTTTAGAAGAGAGAAATCAAGCATGGTACATTTAATTGGTAATTTTAATTCCATGAGGAAAACAAAAAGAATAGAAAAAAGAATAAATAAACACAATGAAAAAAAGAATAAAGGTTTAAAATAGACAAAAAAAAAAGAAGGGAATTAGTGAAAAGAACAAGTTTTTTAAATTCTGTCTTATGAAAAGGGTATAGAACACCAAAAAAAAAAAAACCCTAATAAACAAAATAGGTTATAGTGTAGGACAGGAGGGGGTATCTTGAATTAACCCTTTAACTGAATGGGGAGGAAAGGAGCAAAGAGGGGAATAATTAGATAAATTTAAAAGAAATCAATAAATTGAGAAAAGTGACAAAACTAGTAAAAGATTTAACAAATGAAAGGAGATTTGGAAGGTCAGCAGAAAATAGCCTGTGGGAAATGAACAAAGCAATGTATTAATAGAGGAATGGAAACAAAAAAATTCCTAATTCAGAAAAAAGCAATATTAGAGAAACAAATGGAAAGCATAAACTCATAACTGTGAATGTAAATAAATTACACTCACCAAAAAGAATGAATGAATGAATGAATGACAAATTGTATAAGAAAACAAAATCTCACAATCTTTTCCTTACAAGAAACACAGATCAAAAGCAGGCATACACAGAACGAAGTAAGAGAGGATAGAATAAAATTTATTCTGGTGAATCAAAAAAGCAGACATTGCAATCACACTATTATATAACATAAAACCAAAAATTTTCAAATTAGCATAGATTTAAAAAGTAAATTATCTTATAATGAAAGAAACCATAAAGAACAAACTGATATCAATATTAAACTAATGTGCTCCAACTGCCATGGAAACTAAATTCACAAAAGAAAAATTAACTGAATTATAGAAAAGTATGGATAGTTTTAAAAAAAGACAACAAATCTATGTCAAAGCTAAATAAAATATTGAATTGAACAAATTTTTGGAGAAAAATCAGAGAAACAATTAATAATTACATAAAGGCAATGATATTGACAAAACAATATATCAAAATTACTGAAACACAATTAAATCAATCTTCAGGGGAGAAATTACATTCCTTAAAATGCATATTAACAAAATAGAAAAGAAAATGTTGAATAATCTGAATCTGCACTTAAAAAAAACCTAGAAACTCAATAAACAAAACTAAAATAATCATGAAGGAATAGATATTGAAGATTAATGGAGAAGTGGATAAATTAGAAGAGAAAAATACTATGGAAATGAAACACAAAATGAAAAGTTGCTTCTTTGAAAAGCCTATCAAAAGGTACAAATCCTTAGCCAATATATTTTTTTAAAAGAGGACAGAAAAGAAAATCAATAAAACAATAAATGGACAAGGTAAAAATAAGAATAAATAAAAAGAAATATCAGAACATACTCTCTAGAGTTATATGCTAAGGAAAGTGAGAACACAAAAGAAATAGGATACCTTCAAAAAATAGAAAATACTCAAATTAAGAATAAACAAAATAAATATATAAAATATTCCATGCTTGAGAAAAAACAAAATAAAAATGTAAAGGAACTACCAAAGAAAAACTCTAGTCTTTATGGACATACATAAGATTTCTACAAAACATTATAAAATAATAATTATAAGATATAATAATAATTATTAAAATTAATTGATAAAGAATAATTAATACCAAGAATAAATTCTTTTCAAAAACTATGAAAGAGCATTCTACTAATCTCCTTTTGTGGGGCAAATGGAATCCTAATAACTAAAGGACAGAAAGATAAATCAAAGTAGAACTATAGATAAAACTCATTAGTGAACATCAATTCAAAAATTTTTTTTTAAATTTTGGCAGAAAGATGACAGCACTCTATTTAAAAAATAATTAATTATGATCAAGTTGGGATAATAGCAAAGATGCAGGATGGTTCAACATTAGATACATAATCAAAATCATATTAAAAACAAAAATGATGCAAAACCATATGGTTTCTCATTTTAGGCTAAAAAAATTTTTAGCAAAAACAAGATCTATTTTTACTAAAAACTCTACAAGGTATGGGTATAGAAAGCTATATTTCATATGATAAAAAGCATTTATTGAAAACCAAACGCAAGCATCATATATGATGAGGATGTACTAGAAGCTTTCCCAATAAATACAGGAGTGAAGCTAGGATGCCCATTCTTCCCACTATTAATTGATACAGTTCTAGAAATGCTAGCAATAACAGAGAAAGAAATCAAAAGCATAAAAATAGGCAAAGGTGAAATGAAAGTCTCCTCATTTGTTAATGATGAATTTATTTTAATAGTGCTAATATAGAAAGAAATGGAAATGTAAATTATTTTGAACTTCTATCTCATATCTATCTGAATTGTAAAGTCAAAAAATTGAAAAATGATAAATTCTGGAATGTCTGTAAGAAACTATATATTAACACTCTACTGATGGAGATGTGGACTGGTTCAGCTATTCTGGAAAAGCAATTTGGAACTATACAACAAAAGTTATTTAAGTATACATATACTTTGACCCAGCAATGCCATTACTAGGTATATAGCCCAAAGAGATCAATAAAAGAGGAAAAGTCTCTTTATGTACAAAAATAATTACAGTAACTTTTTTGAAATGGGTAAGAATTAGAAAAAAAGGGTGTGCCCATCAATTGACATATGAGATATGCCAATATACCTCAAGATGGTAAACAATCTTTTTTTTTTTCTGTGAAGCAATTGGGGTTAAGTGACTTGCCCAGAGTCACACAGCTAGTAAGTGTCAAGTGTTTGGTTTGAGGCTGGATTTGAACTCAGGTCCTCCTGACTCCAGGACCCGTGCTCTATCCACAGTGCCACCTAGCTGCCCCCATTTAAGTATTTCTTAAGAGGAAAAAGAGTTCATGGTAAGAGATAGGTGGAGGAGAGGCAGATATTCATTGATTAAAAAATTAATTTAAAATAGAGAAAAATCGTAGGAAAATTATCAAAGAAGATTATCAAAGAAGCTTCAACAAAGTTGTAGGCTACAAAATCCTAGGAAATCCTAGGAAAATTATCAAAGAACATTATCAAAGAAGCTTCAACAAAGTTGTAGGCTACAAAATCCTACAAAATCCTAGGAAAATTATCAAAGAAAATTATCAAAGAAGCTTCAACAAAGTTGTAGGCTACAAAATAAACCCTCAAAAATCAATAGCATTTATATAATAATAATAAAATCCAAGAGACAAATATAAAAAATAACTGAAGAATATATAAAATATTTGGGAATTGATTTACCAAATCATATTCAATATTTATATAGATTAACTTACAAAGTGCTCATTAAGAAAATAAAGAACAACTTAAATAGCTGGAAGAATATTCATTACTCATGGCTGGCCTGTTCCAAACAATATTATTAAAGTTAATTTATAGTTTTAATAATACACCAGTAAGCTATCAAAAACATAGTTCATAGAACTTAATGAAATTATGACAAAATTCATTTGGAAGAACAAAAGATTTAGAATATCAAAAGAAATAATGAAAAACAAGAGGAATGACCTGAGTTCAAATCCAGTCTCAGACCAGACATTTGACATTTACTAGCTGTATGACCCTGGGCAAGTCACTAAACCCTATTGCCTAGCAAAAACAAAACAAACAAATAAAAAAAAAAACATTCAGTACTGATTGAAAAATAAAGAAGCATATCAAAGGAACAGACTAGAGAAGGGAGAATCAGAAATAATAGAACTTTGTAACCCAGTGTTTGACAAACCTCACAAACTTAAAATACTTAGTAAATAACTCCCTATTTGATAAGAACTGCTGGGAAAACTAAAAAGCATCTCAGCAAAAACATGTCATAGATAAAAATCTTATGCCATATTCCATAATAAATTCAAAATATACTACTTGAATTAAAAATGATGGCATTAAAATTTTAGAACAGAAGCAGGTCATATTCCTTTCACAACAATAGACAGGATGTATGTTCGTACTGAAAGGGTAGAGACAATTACAAAACATTATTTAGTTATATTATATTGACAAACTTTGATACAAACAAAATGGCAGATATAGAATAAGAAGGGAAGTGGTCAACTGAGAAAAATCTTGACATCAAATTTCTTTTTTTTTCTTTCAAAACTACATAAAATTTCTAAAATAAGGATTTGGTATCCAAGATAAACAAAAAATTACAACAAATATATAAGACTAAAAGCTATTGGCTGTGGTCAAAAGAAATGAACAGATATCAAAGGAAGAATTACAAACTCTTAACAACCATATAAAAGAATGTTTCAAATCACCAATAATTAGAGAAATGCAAATCAAAGCAACCCTTAGGTTCTAACACTTACCATAGTGCCTGAAACATTGTTGTTTATTGTTTCTCTTTCATTTTCAAAGAGGGATACAAGGGGAAATTAATGTAAAAACAAAAACATGAATAAAATGTTCTTTTAAAATTTTGGTTTAAATAAACACTTACTTATCAGGTTAATTTTTCCACTGCATTGGTCTTCAGATGAAAACCATTCAGTAGTTCTCTATCATCAGCTAGTTGAAGTATAAAGTCCTTAGTCTGGCTTTCAAGGACTTTTACAATTAGGAAACAACTTAACTTTGCAGTATTGTCTCAGATTACTCCCATATTTTGTGCGGCAGGAAAACTGGTCTACTTGCCATCCTCTAGAAAGGGTTTATACTGCCTTGCTTCTATTCCTTAGATAATACCATTCCTTACACATAAAAATACCCTGTAACTCATCACCACCTCTTGAATTTCTTTAAAACCTTCAAGACCCAGCTTCTCTTCTATGAGTCTTTGCCTGATTTCCCTAATCGAAATGTTCCTTCCTTCCTTCCTTCCTTAAACCTTGGGTAGGGCTTTGTTTTCTTTTTTGTAATTATTTGTATAGGTGTGGTATGCTCCCTACTAAACTTTAAGTGTCATGAGGGAAAGAATTGAGACTCACTGACCTTTGCATCTTATTCAGCACTTAATGTAGTACTTCTGAGGTGCTTACTAAATATTGTTCAACAGCATTGAACTGAACTGGGCTAACTTACTGACTTGAGCAAGTGCATTGATCTCAGAGCATGATAAAAGCATATCATAATACAAGACACTGGAAATAGAATTGAAATTAAAATAATCCACAAACCTATTGTCAATAGTTTTTGTTTTCTTCCCCAACTACTCCAACTAACTTTAGACCAAAATTTCAACCCAGTTGAACTACTTGCCATTCCATAAATCCAACTCACTCTTTCCTGACTCTACTAGCCTCTCTGTCTGTTCTCTCTCAAACTCCATCCTGCCAATAAGAATCTAACTCCCCTTCACGGCCTAAAGTAGATGAGACTTTCTTTATGATGCTTTCTTGGATATCCTTAAGTAGAAGAATTTCTTCTGTGGACCTGGAGCACTTTTCTTGTTCCACTCTTATAACATATCTCCACAAAGAGGTGAATAAAGAAGATGGCAGAGTTGTTTTCATCATGTGTTGAAAAACAACAAGAAAATCATTTCATAGAATGATTAGATATTATGTTTAATGGTGCTCATGAACGGTATCTAGGTGGCACAGAGAATGGAGTGCTGGGCCTGGAATCAGAAAGATGCATCTTCTTGAGTTCAAATTTGGCCTCAGACACTTACTAGCTGTGTGACTCTGGAAAAGTCAATTAACTTTTATGCCTCAGTTTCCTTATCTGTAAAATGAGCTGGAGAAGAAAATGGCAAACTGTTCCAATGTCTTTGCTAAGAAAACCCAAATAGGGTCACAAAGAATCAGACACAACTGAACAACAACAGCAACCACTACCACCATCACAACAACAAGCTCATGATGAACCTAAGCCAAGAGAACATCATAAAGATAACTGGAGCCTTTTGCCACCATCTATTTCATAGGATGAAAAAAGCAGGGAAATTCTATTAAGTACCTGACCTGATTTCCAGGGAGAAGACTTGGTAGCAGAATCTATTGAAGCCAGTAGTAGTTGGCTGGAGTAGTAGTGGCCAACAACAAAGGAACCTCCTACAGACAGATCTAGAAAGACATTCACCTGGGAACAGTGGCAAAGGACCTGAGGATCTGAGGACCCTACAAAGGCACTGACTCTTAAGGCTTAAGAGAGAGTTACGTTAATGGGGGACGCTGTTTGCCTTCCTCTAGTCCTGCAACACCCCTCCACGCAAAGATGGTGACTTTATTATTCACATCTACCAGGTATTTAATATCCTGAAATTTAGTTTATTTGTACCTAATGACTTGAACTCACTGAAAGTAGCAAAGTGATCTCACTATCTGCTTTATCTTGGTTTTCAGCTCCCTATTAATCACTTTTATTCAGCCTTTTCAAGTCCAAAGATCATTCCCTTTGGCAGAACAACATGAAGTAACGTAAAGCACGAGTAGTTCTGTCTTTTCTCTGCTGTCTGTTATGATAGTCCTAAACACACCCAACAGTAATCCTATCCCTCCTTTGATCTTGCTCATTCCCCCAATAAAGCTAACAAAATGTCTTTTTGTCATTCTTGGAATTCCTCACCTGCCCGAGCTCATTCTTTTTATGGTGCCTGACACAATTCTAGTAGGAACATGCCATGGTGGGGGGGTTTTTTATCGTTCTTCCTTCTCTACTTGCTTTTTCTTTTGTTTGTCATATACCTCTTTTTAAAAATCTAAGTTGATGAATGAGTTTCTTGTGAATTTCTAATGTTGCTTTCTGATAACTCTTTCATTCCCTCCTAAATGGTGCTGCATTTTTTTGCATCTTTAGCATTTCATTTTGAGAAATTACAATCTTTCCTGGGTTGACTTTCCCTATAGAATTGCACACCTTATGCTTGTACATAGTATTTTCTCTGGGTGCCTTAAATCTCTTCTCCTAAACCCTAGGGTGAGAGTCATACTATACCCAACTTTCTTTGCCTTACTCATCATGGGTTTAAGAGAGTGGTCACTTCATCCCCTACCTAAGGGTTTCATCATTTGTATTTCAACAATCAAGTCCTTGTTCTTTAGACTCAGACCCAGAATAGCAATTATTCTCATCCATTTTTCAGTCTTTTCTGAATTATATTCCTCAATTCATTTCAACAAACACTTGCTAAATACCTGCTATGTGCCAGGCACCATGCTAAATGCTTGAGGTAAAAAGATGAATAACACAGTCCCTTCCCTCAAGTATATCATCACAGTGTGGCATGGTAAAGGTACCTGAGGGCACTCCCTCAAGATTCTTCAAGACAAGGAAGGCTACACCATGAGTCTGCTTCCATGCAAAATGATAGCTTATGAGCCGCCATTGATATCTTCACCTTTGCTAGTCAACCAAAGACACAATTAGATCAAAGAAAAACATAAAATGAAATAGCATAATAATAAGCATAGTAATCAAACATTTTCCCCATAAGCATGGGGCATACTCATTCACAAATATACACACCATCAGTAGAAGGAGTGGACACATATAAGGAAGACCCATGTGAAAGCACATGCATGGGGAACATGTGTGACAAGGGCACATGTGTGCAAGGGTAACTCATAGGCCAACTCATAAGGCTGCCTATATCTTCTGATGACGTCAATTTGTTCTTTTCTGGCCAAATATGACAAGGAGCCTCACTAGATATGTATTCTCCCTCTGGATGCATGGTTGTTACTAGATTTGCAATCTTTCTAGACATTGCTCCTACTGGTCTCTCATGGCTGCTTCTCCACATCACTTCACTGGGCTGGTGGTTATGTTGGCCATAGCTCCACTGGGCAAATGATTAAGTAGCTTCTCTCTGCTTTCAGTCTCTGGCTTCATCTGGAATAACTAGCTAAAGTGCTTTGTCATCTCTGTAGAAAGAGTGGTCTCTTTCAGGTTAAAGCTTAACAGCATTCTCCCCTGTAGTCTCTTAGAGAAAAAGACAGAAAACTTCAATACACACAGTCATCACCCTAGGAAAAACTTTCTTAGCATTTTTCTCCTTCAAGGAGTGATGTCTGTTTCTTTCATGTACTTGGCTAGAGCAAGCTTTTTCTGCCCCCATAAGGAGACCCTTTTCTCCAGGTCACAAGATCTTTAGAAGACAATACAGTGACATTTTCAGCTAAGTAGGCTAAATTCTATTTCTTGAAACATCATTTCTGGGGCTTAATTTTCTATCCTATGCCCCTCTCTATTAAAGAGTTAACAATTTCTTCTGGAACCAAATTTAATTCCCAGTTGAGGATTTTGTATCATCAAACTCATTTGAGGGAAGCTGTGCTATAGAAAACCTGCAAAGATGTCTGGGTCTGATCCTCTGCAGATCTTTGGGTACTGAACATTGCTTTGCAACACCTCCACAAAATAATCCAAGCCTTCACCAAAAAAAAAAAAAAAGGTAATCCCAGGGGCAAGGTTATTGTGTCTCCTACCTATCTACATTCTTGGCCTTTCAGGCTTTGAACTCATCTTTATCCAATGTAACAGGAGGAATATGTACACAAATAAATATGCTACAAAGTAGGCTGTGATAGGGGCAAAAGGAGATAACAGAGAAGAAAAGTTGAGGAAGTTAAAATCACTTCCAATAGGGGAATCACAGAAGCTTCATGAAGGGTATTATGCCTGATCCAGACCATGAAGGGAGAGAATGATTTCAAAAGGCAAATTGAGGAAGGGATTTGCCCCAAGCATGGTGTCTTACACAGAGGTGGGAAAGAGCAGGCCACGGTCAGGGGAACTTCTAGTTGTCCACTGTGTCTGGAACAAATAATGATGCTTGGCACTCTTCATCTGTCTTTAGTGCTAGAGATAGTAAATCCTGTAATGTTGGTTTTTTGTTTTTTTTTTGGCGTAACAACTTAAAAAGGCCAGTGTTTGCTGATGGACAGCTTTCTGCAGAGCACTGATTATTCATCACTCATCAAGTATTTATTAAGCACCTACTATATGCCTTAATGTTCAATAAAATTGGGAAGGTTAAGAGTGAATTTTCTTGACCATCATTCACTGGGAATCTAATAATTCAGTCATGTCACAACAGTGCATGCTAACAGAATCTCATGTAAAAGTCAAAAAGAAACTGAATCACTGACCAAACCTTACCCTCCCAAAAATTGCCCCAAATTTGCCACTCTGACATTCCCCTCTTGCAGGCCATAAGGAAGGGTAAAGAACAACCCATCAACAAAATTGAAGAACTCTAGAAGAGCAAGGGAGCACAGTGGAAGAGGGGCTTTTGTTCCTGTTACAAGAGAGCTTTTACGTTGTAGAGGTAATCTGGAAATGTTTTTAACGCAAAAACAAAATACATCAATAAAATCTTTAAAATTAAGGGAAAATAAACCCTCTGGAAGAAAGTTATTCAAAAATGGCTTTATTATTGTTTTGAAATAACTCTGCCAAAAACAATTCTACTATCTCAGTTACTAATCACTTTATTTTATAACATACCTCCCAAATCACACAACCAAAATTAGTGGACTGTAATATTCCATTTTTAGATATTAATATAAAGGGTGATATTTCTTGCAGTGCTGTGACTTTCTTAGTGTCATTACTGTGGATGTATGCCTCTCAGTAAATGGATGTCAGTAGAAAGCTCATATACCTGAGCCCTTCTACGGATGGAGAAATGAAATGAAAGCTAGTAAAAGGCAATGGAATTGAACTGAAAATGATAGTAATGAAAAGACATGAAGACAAACAGCATTTCGGCAATCACATTATACTCTGCAGAAAGCTGTCCATCAGCAAACACTGGTCTCCTTAAGTTGTCATGCAAAAAAAAATGATTACAACGTTTACCATCTCTAGCACTGAAGAGAGATGAAAAGTGCCAAGCATCATTTCTTTATTATTATCATTTGCCATGGATTCAAATACTATTGGGAGTGAGCAGGGATTATTAAACAAAAGATTCTGTTCTGTTTTCCTACCGAGTAAAAATTAATACATGTCCTTGAAGAAAACAAAACAGAACCCAGGTAGAAAGTTGTGATGGAGATTGGGAGGGGGATTGGAGCAGGGGGAGGGGGCAGTGGGAGGGGGCAGCGATTTGAAAGGCCTCACAAGGAGAAACAAGGAGAAAAGGAAAAATCTTACTGGCTGACATGGTGGCATATTTCCTGGGGATGTTATCCTGGGTAGCCTTTTTTCATTAGCCAGTGCTTTATTAACTATGGTGACCTACCTCATGATTCAACATACTACTGATACTTAAGTTTCTACCTATAGTGGTGAGGCTAAGTGATGGATCAAGTCAATATGATTATTATTATCATCATTGGTTATCATTATTAGTATTTATTATATGCTGTAACTCCAAGTATAACTACTATTCTGTAAAATGCCTTTCCTAAGTAGAGGAAACATTTGTGTTGAGGATAGTAAGTATTTTTGCCCCTGGCTGTTTATCCACTATGTCAAACTACCTCTCTTACTTCTAGATGATTTTCATATATTTGTCAATATATATTTCACTGCTAAACTTGAAAAGAAAAGTTACCTACACCTGATGTCTCAAGTTCATGGCCACCCTCACCCCAACCCCCACCACTAATTTTTAATCTGCTTCCACCTCAACCTAAAATTACTCCCTCAGAAGTCATCTAAAAACCTTCTAATTGCCAAATCCAGGTGCCTTCTTAAAGTTCTCATATTCCTTAACATCTCTGAAGCACTCAAAACTGTTTCCTACCAGCTTCTATTCTCCTTTCTTAGAATCAGGATCACCACACTCTTCTAGTTTTTCCCTTACCTCAATAGCTATTCTTCTCCACCTACATTTACTTTTTTAACACAAAGTTCAGAATGAATGAAGGTTGGCAATTTATGGTAAAGATAGAAAAAAGGGAGGAGGGCTTTTTAAATCTTCATTGCCAAAAGGGAAGATTAAAGAAGAGAAAGGGTTGCTTTGAACAGTAATTGGGGTAATAATAACACATGATGGAAAGTACACTGGATTGGGAATAAGAAGATCTGGGATTTAATTTTGACTTTGACACTTACTAGCTATGGGTCTGTTGCCAATAATAGCCCCCAGTCCAAGCCCCTGTGGCTTATGGTTTAGGTTTTGATGGCTTAGAATGAGTGTAAATAGCAATTGTTTTCTGTTCTGGCAAGAATCTTTAAGGATCTTCCCCTCCCAGATCAATAATCGTGAATTAGGCTGTATCTTGTCTCAATTTTTCCCATCCCTTAGTCACTGAATGGGTGTTGCCTCAGACAAATTGAAGCCTGGGAAATGACCTTGATTTAGAAAGGCCAAGGTTATCTGCTGCATCCTGGGCCATCACCAGCCATCATGACTTTTGTCTTGCCACTGGACATTGATAACTGGTGGAGAGAGTAAGGCTGACTTTGCACAACTCTGCCCCACTTAAATCCAATCAAGTCAAGACATCACCCTTATAATGTCATTGGTCTTCTTCAAAAACAAAAGATGAACAACAACATAAGTCTGTTGGTAAATCACTTAACTTTTCTGAAGGGCATTGGTTGAATAAATCTGCTTCACTTTTTCTCTTCTCTCTCTCTCTCACCTCCCCCCATTTATGTGTATGTCTGTCTATGAATATACATTTGTGAAAAATTAGAGTCTAAATTCAGAGAGATTACAGAGAAGGTGAAGGAAGGGAGATAAGGAAAAAATTATGAAATCCATATCTTTTCTTTCCCATGTACACTATTTTTGCTGTCAGAAATCGTTAGGGAAAGTGTCACATCTAACATGTAAGTATGCACTGAACCCTCCTTAGAAAGCATTTGCTTCTGTTTACCAGCTCCAAACAAACCCAGGATAGTAAATACTATTAATAACACTAGGTATAGTTTTTTTTAAATATTACATATATACACATACATGCACATACACATATCACAAAATTCAAGGTTAAATATTTTACCACATAAAAGTTCTCATCTGGCAATGAAAAAAGAAATTTGATTACAAATCGAAAGGGTTAACTGTTCTGCCAAAGGTCACAAAAACAGCTACCTCACTTTCAGAATATGAAATGCATCCAGCTGTTCCACTTCTTCCAGTCCTTTACTCCTATATTCATTGTTTGATTCAACGTTAGCATGTCACCCCAGGGGTTCTCAAATCCATTGACTGTTCCTCTCAATCCTTTTATCTTGAGCCTAGCTAGAGAAGAAAGCTATTAAAAAGTACATGGCTGGGATAACCAGATCAGAGCTATAATAAGGATAGGGATGCCTGGACTTCGTCCCAGGCAGGAGAACTTAGAGAGTAGTAACTAGCTTTTGTAGAGGCTTCTTTCTTTGCCTAATCCGTGATTCTGGTATCAGTAGTAGCCAATACTGATCTCATCATACCTTTCTTTCCCTACCATGCCACCAGTAAACTTTTGGCCCCTCTCCCTGGCCTTTATATTTTCAGCATAGTAGAAACCAGTGTCTATTTCCACCCCATTTAAATTGAAAACTGTGTTCAATCTCAAGCTTAACCTCAATGAAGTTCTTTATATCAGATGGTTGGCGACAGCTATGTCTCCCACCTATCCCACCTGTACATGACATTTTGAATATGCTTTAAACACTATGTAAATGATAGCAATTATTATTATCCTTATTGTATCATACCAAGTTTCAAAAGAATTTTTTTCTTACAAGTGGACTTTTTTTTTTAATTGTTAACAGCTCACTTCTTTCAATGTTCATTTTACATTTGTAACTGTGTCCTCAATTTCCACCTTGGCTGTACTCGTTTTGAAACTGGTGTCTAGTCACCCCAGGAGGCACTAATTAAGGTCTCAAGATCATTAAACAGTATCATATGAAACTCTGATCATCCAATAGTTTTATGAGCCCACCATTATTCCTATCAATCAACAAGCCTTTTTTAAGCACCCACTATTGCCAGGAACAGTTCTAGGCAAGGGGATAAAAAGATAAAAATATAAATAGTCCCTGCCCAAAGGACTTCTGTTGGAATAGTGCTCATTAGTCCCCTTGGAAAAATACTGAGTTAGACTCAGGAAACTTTCTATCTTTTCTCCCAGGTATTTGGCTTGTTATTGTTGTTGTTGAGTCATTTCACTCATATCTGACTCTCCATGACCCCATTTGGGATTTTCTTGGCAAAGACACTAGAGTGGTTGACCTTTCCTTCTTCAGCTCATTTTATAGCTAAGGAAACTGGGGTAAACAGGGTCACCCCACTAGTAAGTGTATAAAGTCAAATTTGAACTCTAGTCCTCCTGACTCCAGGTCAAGCATTCTATCCACCTAGTGGCCCCAGGTAATTTGGTTAGTTCCCCCTTTATTCAGAAACTCCTTAAACCCTCAGTTTGGGGCTTCTATGACTTAGTGACTTAGCTTCAGCTAGGCACTGTTCTTTTGATCAAGCTTTATCCTCTTTATTGCAACGGAAAGATACAATGGTGAAATGCACAGTAAGTTTTTTTTTGCTCTTGCATTTATGAAAGATGAGATTTTATATATCTATATATAAATAAAATACTATTCCATGTTCTATCCTTCAAAGATTATTTTAAGGACAACTTCCTCTATATTTTCTTATATGTATTAGCCCAGCTTTTACCTCAGTCTGTGCTTCAGTTTAGAGAGTTCTGATTATCTTTTGGAGTGATAAGGCTTCTTCCCCTGCCCACCTTCAAATGCTAGTAATTCACCTCTGATGAACGAGATGAGACTTGAAAATGTATAAATCAACTACAGCAACCACAACACAGATACCACTTATTAGTCAGAACAAAAATCAAGGTTAATCCCAATTTGGTCTTAGGAATTTTGCTTGAGGACTCTGTGCTTACTTGAAGCAGTGCATGTCACAATCAAAATGAAATGTTCGTGGATGAAAGCTGTAAAAGCCTGTGGCAGCTGCCAGCCAAAAGAAGGTACTATCCCCGTACTATTTAAATACTGCTTATGCATCTCAAAAGCAACAAAAATAAGCACTTTTGATGCAAATTCTGTGAGACTTCTTAGTTCTCAAACAAATCCTAAAGCAGAAGTTATGGAGTCCGCAATCTTATGAGACCTTCTGGGTAGCCTTGTTGGACAGTCTAGAAATGGAGTTAAGGTATGAATGATAGTTCCTCAAGAACTCAATGTGTTGATACTTTTATGTTTCATTACCTGTGACCCAGGGATTCTTAAATTGGGGTACATGAACTTGCTTTTTAATTTTTTTATAGTTGCATTTCAATACAATTTGTTGCCTTTATAATCTTATTTATTTTATTTAGTATATTTGAAAACATTCAGAGATGGGGTCCAAAGGTTTCACCAGAAGCCACAGTGGTCCATGACACAGAAAAAGTGAAGAATCTTTGCTTTCTCTGCACCCTGATCTTTTGCCAGTCTTCACCAGGAAAGCCTCATTTCTAGATAAAACCTACTAATGATCATCTTCATCCTGCTGTAGGACTACAGAGTGTTACCTGTAGAAAGCTGCAAAGCAGAACAGAATTCACTGATTCTAATTACTGGGACATAACTTATGTTTGGTCCTTACTGCTACTCAACAACCCTTCCTCTCTAAATGAATTCCCTATTTAATTCCCTATTTAATTCTTCAAATTCTTCAAATTTCTTTCTATGAAATGGACAGGATTTGATAATTAATTGAATACTAGAAGTTCCAAATTTTGTATTGCTTTCTTTTACACCTTCCATGTCCCCATTTCCCAGAAGTGGAATTAGTGAATGAGTCTTCTATTTCACTGAGACAAGACTGAGACCTCCTGATGTAAACTGCCTTACTTCAGACCCTTTGTTTCTCAAACTTTCACAATGTTACCACTATCTCTCTCATCCTCTTGTTGTTGTTGTTGTTCAGCTGTTTCAGTCATGTCTGATTTTTTGTGACCCCATTTGGGGTTTTCCTGGCAAAGACTGTGCTGTGATTTGCCATTTCCTTCTTCAGTGGATCACCTTTTTTATTTTTAGTTTGGTCAAAGTTCTCCACCATGACCTGTCTGTCTTAAAGCTTACAGTTTCATTGACCTACATAAGTCCCTCTGCCACAACAAGGCAGTGATCTACTTTTAATTTTTGGCAAACAAGGGTTGAGTCACTTACCTCGGGTCACGCAGTTAGTAAGTGTCTGAGGCTGGGTTTGAACTCAGGTCTTTCTGTACAAGACCAGCATTCTATCCACTTTACCACCTAGCTGTCCCAATTCCCACATTAGCCATATCCAAAACAAAAATATGCCTCAATCTGCATTCTGAGTCTATCACCTCTATATCTAAAAGTGGATAGCATGTTTTATCACAAGTCTTCTGGAACTGTGGTTGGTTCCTTTATATTGATCAGAGTTCCTGAGGCTTTCAAAGATGTTCATCTTTACAGTATGGTAGTCAAAATCCACCTTTCCAGAAAACTGCCTAAGGTTTTCCACATTAAGGACTGTGAGTTTCTCAATTCTAAAACTCCTTTGATTTCCCACGCAAAGGAGTGGAAGGGAGAAAAGCAGAGGAGTAAAACTAGGCTCCGAAGTCAAAGTCATTGTATTGTTCTTTTGCCTTCGTTTCTAAATAGATACATGTGTGATCAGCAAAAATTCCTGGGGTTTGTCAATTGTTACTTTTGGTACACCTTGGGTTGGTGAACTGGAATCTCTCTTCTTTTTAATCTAGTTCTCTAACTATTTTGTAGAGTACTACTTAGCTGTAAAGATGACCACTCTGTAATATGTTTTAAAATATGGAAATTCAAGGCCACCTTTATCGGTCTTTTATGTCAACACATCTATTGATATTCTTGCCTGTTTGTTTTTCCATATAAATTCAAATTATGATTTTATCTAATTCTATGAAGAAATCTTTCAGTACATTGATTGCTATTACATTAAATATGTAAATTAATTTTGGGAGTGTTGTCATTTTACCTTACTAATCTGAGCTATTTAGGAACATTGAGTATCCCTCTAATTATTTATATCCTTTCTTATAGTTTTATAGTTGTCATTATAGTGTTATAGTTTCCCATATAAAAGTCATCTGTATTTCTAGTTAGGTTAATTCCTAAATATGCAAAATACTTACAAAGTAATTTCACGAGGTAAAGCAGTGTCAACTGCAAGGATCCATTTAGGTCTCATTAAGGAGGTTGCAATTGATTTGAAACTTGAAAGAAGCTAGGAATTCTCTAGGGTAGAACTAAGGAAGGAGTTTATTCTATACGTGGGAGATAGTGTGTGTAAAGGTGTGGAGATGGAAAATGGAATGTTGATAGGCAGGAGTGTGCTGTTAATGTTTACAACTGGTTCTCTGAGGGGAAATGGACACACAATACACTTAAGTTTAAACTCCATTACTAGCATTTTCTCATCATTTTCTTAAGTCTAGACAAGAAATCAAACAAGACATCAAGCTCTGATTTATAGTGTTTGCTGGTTTCCAAGATATTAATGCAAAGACTAAAATTAAAACAATCAGCTTTGTAGCTGATTTGAGCTGGTTCTAGCACACTTGTGTTACAGGTTACTGTAAGTAAGCCCATTTAGTTAGAATGTAGAGTGCAAGAAAGTGAGTATTATATAATAAACCTAAAAAGATAGACTGAAGCCAGATCAGAGGCATTTCTATTTTTTTTCCTAAAGGCAAAAGGAAGTAACTAAAACTTCTCGAGCAGAGGAGTGCCATGGTCAGACTTGTGCTTTAGGAATATCAATTTGACTGCTGAGTGCAAGATGGTTTGGAAAGGGAAGAAAAGGGAAGACAAGGTTCCAATTAGGGATTTTTTGCAGTAGCCCAAACCAAAGACATTTTAAAAATTGAAATGCCAGATTGTAAAATCAACTCCATTGAGAGAAATGATTATTTCTCTCTTATATTAATAACCAACTAATATGAGAGGGGATCCAAGGTTTTTATTCTATTTTCTATTTCCTTATTCAAAGTCCAGCTTCTCAAGGACATTTCTGACCCTGCCCAAACAACTCCCCCCAACCCAGACCATCTTATCCAGGTGGAATTCTTACCCACACCATTGTTCATTGTTCATTGACTGGGTGGAGGAGAGATCCTTTTGTATAGATTGTCCTGAGGCAGGAGTGGTCTGGTTAGAGAGGAGTCTCTCTTTGTCCATGAGTGACATGGTCAGAGTCACTTACTCAGCCCCTCATTAGAATAGGCCCACCTCTCATTATAATATTTATTCTCTCATTAATGGTTAACCCATTGATTTCCATCTGTCGGGAACACCCACTTTCCTAAGGGTAAAAAGTATTCGGTGGCCCCCAAGGTTTGTCTTTGGTTGCTGAGAATGCCACTGACCACCTTTAATTAATTATCCACTAGCTATAATTAATAACATGATTGCCTATTGCCTAGAAATTATGTCCCTTGGACTTTTCATTCATCATGCCATATTTGTAGATTTACCAATAATTGATTTAACACGGCAATTATTTTTTTCTTAGAAGATTTGAAAAAAATCACCTGTCATCAGTATGGGGCATGTAGAATTTTTGCAAGATAATTCTTTAATGATTTGCCTGATTTCTTTCATCAAGATTGGTCTGTTGAAAGGACTGATTTCTTATTGTGTCAGTTTGGATAAATTATGTTTTACATAATCATTTAAACTCTACAATGTGTCAGAATATGACTGTGTAAAGTGGTATTCCATATTAATATTCTCGATGTATTTTGAGTTTGTGCGATCAAAACTACAAATTTATATTATCTAATCTCATATTATCTATATTAATCATATTAATTATATCATATTAATTATTATATCATATAATTATTATATCATATTAATCTTATATTATCTAAACGGATTCTTTATCCCACTCTCCAAAGCAGATAATCCAAATTTCCTTTAGCCTCCTACACTTTGCCGTCACAGCTGAGGACCTTGCCTCATACTTTACTGAGAAAATAGGGTCCATTTGTCATAAGCATCCTCTTCTCTTCTCTATATCTCACAAGTCCTTGATATCATTCTCCATTCTCTCCTTTAATTCTATCTCTCATGAAGAGGTGACCTTTCTCACCAAAGCCTCTTACCTCTACCTCGATCCTCTCCTTCCTATGTTCTCCAACAGATTATCCCCTCAATCATCCCCACCCCTGTCTAATCTTCAGTCTTATCTGCTATCTTCTATCTCCAGCTTATAGCTCTCTTTTGTTTTGCAGCCATGCTGCTAGAAAAAACTGTCTAAACGTCTTGCCTTTGCATCCTCTCTTTTTGCCCATTTCTCAACCTTTTCAATTTGATTTGCAACTTCGTCACTCAATTGAAAATAGTTCCCACCAAAATTTCCTTTTCTCCCTTCCTGGCTTTCTGGAGTTCAGAATCATACTTCTACTGCTCTTATCTTATAACTTTCCTGAGTGCATGGTGCCTCTTCATCCTGGAACATCCCACCAATCCTGCAGCCTGTGCCATGGAGCATCTCTCCACAAGGCCTACCTGTTTTCCCCACTTGTAACTTCTTCCTGTAGCCTCCATTTTGTGAAGCGGCCCAAACCAACCTGCCTTCATTGCCTTCTGAACCCAATACTGACTTTCTGGACTTCAAAGTAAGGTCCCCTTCCCACCCACTTTTCAGTTCCTTTTTGAGTGTTGTCTTCCTTGATAAGAATTTAAACTTCTTGAGAGCAGAGACTGCTATCACAGAGTAAAGCAAATAATCAATACTTGTTTCCTTTATCCCTTCCTTTTCTCCTAGAAATATAGGCCTCAATAAGAGAAATTTGCCTCAAAGAATTGCTTTGACTGCATCCTATAGATTTTTATATTTTGCATTATTATTGTCTTTTTAAAAAATATTTTTAGCACTTTTCAGATTCCTTCTTTAAACACAGTCATTGTTTAGGGTAAGAATAGGAAAAGGACCTATAGTTTCATTAGGACAGGGAGCCCCTGAGTAAGAAAATTCCTACCAATTAAGGCCAGCACTTTTTCTCAAACATACAGTATTAGACAGTTGTCTAGAGCACTGAAAACTGGAGTGACTCACCAATGGTCACACAGTCAGTATGTGTTTCAGAGACAGATTCTTTCTGGCTCCAAGAGTCACTAAATTATTCATTCTCTATCATTGTTTAATAGATTGGGTCATTATTTTCTTTGTTTTGTTTTGTTTTTTAGTTTTATAACTTTTGCTCATTAATGCCATTTTCCTGATATTATTGTACATAGGTCTGAAAAAATAGAATTTATGATTTTTGCTACTTTAAATATGCCTATTTCTTTTTTGGAATGAAATATGTTTAGGTAGTATATTAATAGGCTTCAGAGTTTGGTTGATTTTGTAATTGTTTTCTTTTAATTGGAGAAATCAGAGCTGCAAGTGACTATTTTGATTTTTTCCTAATATTTTATTCTTATTTTTCTTTATTTAGCCTGGCAGAAGTAAAATACAACTTACTCTTCTATAGTTCAATTATAAAAATTAGTTAGTGAAACAAGGTATGTATGTAGTAATTCATATACTTGCCTGAAGTTTAACCTTTTATTATAAATAGAAGTTTTGTCTTTGGGATTGCTGGCTGACACATATTATGTGGCCTCACTATTTTGTTATAACTATTTCTCAAATGTTTAAAATGCTTTTTAAAAATAATTAAAAGTAGATGCAAATATGTTTACTTTACTTTTTTGGGGTAATCATAATACACATTTTGAACATAGACTTTTTTCTATTAGAGTTAGAAAATATGATCTACCTTATTCTTAGATAGATAGATAGATAGATAGATAGATAGATAGATAGATAGATAGATAGATAGATGATACAAATGTGTTTGTATTGTCAAGTCCTGAAATAAACAAAATATATAAGTGAAAGAGAAAAGAAATGTTTTTATTCAAGATAAAGAAGTTGCAAACTAGGGTCACCCACAAGAGCAGAGCATCATGGATTTCCCAAACCAGAGGCCCATGGAAAAGTCTTTTATACCCTTAGGAGGGAAAGGAGAGTAGGCAGCAAAGCCAGGTCACAAGCAAGGCCTGGTCATGAGGTAGCAAAGCCTGGTCATGAGATCCTAGCCACCTCCAGCAATCAAAGCAAGGCGAACTACTTTTTCTGGCTGTTCTGCTATTCATGCCACGAATTCCAATGGAAGGTGGCAAGGACATCAAAGGCCTAGATCCAGCTTGAGCCGAGTTTCCCCACAAGGCAAGATTTCAATATAGGACTTAAGGTCTGACCCAGTTCAACCTAATAGACACTATTTTGCTGGATATGCTACTGACATTCTGACATTGCTAGGGTCATTTAGGGAGTAGCAGATAACATTACATTTGGTATTGACAGTTTCTGTCCTTGTATTAACATATTAATAATTTTCTGTCATTACGGTAGTTGTGTGTTCACTATAAATAGTAACATATTTGAAGCATATTGTTATTTTGTTGTCTATCACATCTTCTTCTCTACTCCTTGCTTGATTGTCTTTACTTGTATATTTTGGTTGATAAAATCTTTCAACTCTTATTTGTCTTTTAAGTTCTTTTGTTTTAAAACAATGCAGTCACATTTACAGGATATGCAATCTGGATGTTTAATCCTGCTTTTTAAGACATTTTTGTTCAGCTTTGAATTTTTTCCTTTATTGTTTTCAAAAATTCAATGTTACTCTAATTAGATTTTTAATGTAATTTTTTTTATTTCTTCCCAATACTTTGTAATTTTGTAGTTATTCTATAATTATATGCCTTGGTAAATCAAAGAAGGAATTTCTGCATACCAGAGTCCTGTTTATTTTCTATTCTTAAGATATATTGCCTAATCTTGCCACTCTGAATATAGTTCTCTAATTAGACCCTTGAAAAAAATGTTTAACTTTTATATCTTCTGGGATCCTAATTAACCTAATATTTGTGTTTCTTGCTCTCTTCTCTAATTCTACTCCTGAACCTACATAGCCATTAATTGCTTTCTGTTTTCAAATTTTGTATCTTGGGTTTTTTTTCTTTAATTTGTCATTGATTGGTCTTTGTTCTCCTTCATTTGTTCTTTTACGTGTTACTTCCATTCATTATTTTACACCTTGGATATAATTTTTCCTTTTATCTACTCATTCCATCATCTCTTCCTCTGTGTGTTTGTTTGTTTGTGCTGTATATATGTTTCTGAATTAGAGCCTTCTTTTAATTCTTTAAACATAGTTGTGGTCTAATTCATCTTGTGGTATTTCTTCCATCCTATCCCCTGATCCTTCAACTTGAACTTCATCACATCACAACTGAACCGCTGCAACATCCTTATGGTTGGTCTCCCTGCCTCATGTCTCTCCCATCTGCCTTCCATTCAATTACCAAAATGATCTTCCTAAAGCATGTCTAACCCTATCCATAAACTCCAGAGGCTCCCTCTTCAACTAAATAGAAAACCCTATTTGACTTTTAAAGCCCTTCACAACCTGGTTCCTTCATACCTTTCCAATCATCTTAAGTTTTACTCCCCTCCACATACTGGTATCAAGTACCACTAGTCTCCTTGTTGTTCCTTGCACAAGACACTCCCTCTCCCCACACCATGCATCTGGACAGGATGCCTGGGCTGCTTTTCCTCCTAATTTCTGTCTCCTGACTTCCCTGGCTTCCTTCAAGTCTCAGCTAAAATCCTAACTTCTGTAAGAAGCTTTTTTTTAAGCCTCCCTTAATGCTAGTGCCTGGCCCTTTGAAATTAACCCCAATTTATTGTGGATATATCTTGTTTTTATAGAGTTGTTTGCATTTTGTCTCCCATATTAGACTGTGAGCCCGTAAAGACAAAATTTTTTTTGCTTTTTTTTTTTACTTAACATAATGCCTGGTTCTTAGAAAGCACTCAGTAATTGCTTGTTGATTTTATCTCAAGTATTTCAATCAATCAATAAACACTTATTAAGTGCCTACTATAAACTGGGTGGTGCAGTGGATAGAGTGAAGGGTCCAGAGTTAGGAAGACTCATCTTCCTAAGTTCAACTCTGGCCTCAGATGCTTATTAGCTGTGTGACCCTGGGCAAGTCACTTACCCCTGTTTGCCTCAGTTTCTTCATCTGTAAAATGAGCTGGAGAAGGAAATGGCGAGCCACTCCAGCGTCTTTGCCAAGAAAACCCCAAATGGGGTCACGAAGAGTCAGACACGACTGAAACAACAGAACAACAAGTCTCTAGCATGTTAAATGCCAGGGATACAACAAGAGGCAAAAGGCAGTTCCTGCCCTCAAGGAGCTTACAATTTAATGGATTTTACATTATATAATCTGTTCTGTTATATTTTTTTTTTTTTTACTTACTACTCACCTTTCAGTTTAGGAATGAGACTCATAGAAGGGGAAGATCCAGTCAAGGTAATCTGCACGTGAGCTAGAGCCGCTGTGGAAGCCTCATGCTTAGTGTTATTGCTCACCTTCCCTTCACCCTGGTGAAAATGGTACCTAGCTAGGGGAAAGAAAAAAGCGTGAACCAAAAAAAGCTTCTCAACTTTGCCCCACTTCCTCTGCTCAACAGTGGAGATGCCTGCCTCTGTTCTCCTGACTCCCATAAAGTCAGGACAATTCCATACTTTCTTCCACATCAAAGTCAAGGAAGTTCCCCACTTGCCCTACTATCACATGTGACTCCACCATAGGCAGGCTCTCTACTTCTACCCCTGATCCTGATTAAAACACCATAAAATTCTTAGATATACGATTTATCAAAGGTTTATTTTTCAATAAAATATTAAACTTATCTCAGAGTTTTTACTTTCTTACAAGGCTTATACACATGGGTCAAATAGTTACTATGCTGAACGTCTTAAAAGCCTGTCATATAAATTCTCATTATCATTTCTGGAAGTTGTTAAAGGCATTAATCTGAACAGGTTAGCTTTTATCTCCTGATCTGAGTTCTGTTCAAGAGAGAGTTATTCAGCAGTCTCCATGGGCATAAGCATAATTTCCATTGATATTTGGACCATTAAGCAACACATATAACTGGGACAGGTATTGCAGATGAGCAAGAATTGGGCCAAGAATTAAATAAGAAAAAGAGGGTTGGACTATTTTTGGGAAAACATTTAGTACTTTTAATATTCTTTAGTTAAACACACATATATAAGCACACAACCTTTCTAACATAAATGTTCTTCCAGTGATGTCGTATAGTTACAAATCTTAGAACAATGCAGTTTTTTATTTTTTTATTTTTTTTTTAGGCAATTGGTATTAAGTGACTTGCTCAGGATCACACAGATAGTAAGTGTCAAGTGTTTGGTCTGAGGCCGGATTTGAACTCAGGTCCTCCTGACTTCAGGGCCCGTACTCTTTCCACTGCACCACCTAGCTGCCCGAGAACAATGCAATTTTCAAAGAGCCAAACTTGTAGGCTGACCCAAAGGGCATGATGGACAAGTATAGGTTGTGGCATATTTCCAATAATCACCTGCTTGAAAGATATGGCATAAAAAAAGTCCCTTCCATTTGCCCCTCTCCTGACTCCTAGCCCACCCAAAACTATTCATGGTGGCTAGTCTGAAACTGCAGCATGACTTTTCACACCATTTGAATTATTTGGGAGTCACCAACTAAAATTCTTCTGATGAGAGGTAAGACCACAAGGCCTTCCCATCTTTTCTGTAACTATGCCTTAATGTCCTCTAGGTTTTACCATCTGCCTTGTTACCATATCCTCCAAACTCCTGGGCAATGCCTTCTGACCTACTAACAACTACTAAGGACTCCTGATCCTTGACATCCATCCTGTTTTTAGACTCAGAACTACTGGCCATTTTTTATCCATTTTGAGGCTGAACTCTCTTATTTATGTTGTCTCCTCAATTAGAGAGTGAGCTCCTCGAGAATAAAGACTGCCTGATTTTTTCAGTTTGTATCCCTAATCCTTGACACAGTGCTTGGCACATAGCAAGTCATTCGTGAATGCTTTTCAGTAAGAAAACATAAGATCAGGAAAGAAAATGGGTTATTCATGTGGTGACTATAAAGGATAAAAGATGGACAACCGCAGTGCTGCATCAAAACCCCTGAGAGCCTGGGGAAAGCTCTGCTGTCATCCTGATCCTCTCTAAATCAGTTCCCACTTCATCAACCTGTGTAAATAGGCCTGAGCTTGTAAATTCTAACTTAACTTGAGTAAGTAGGCTTTGTGTGTATTCTAGCTTAATTTGAGCAAAAGGGATTATGTGATCAACCTGAAAAGATCCATGTATGTGCATGTGCATGTGTACATGTGCATCAACTTTGATGATTTACCATACAAGTTGGTATAAACCCTACTTTGAATTCTAACAGCCTCTAGTCTGAACTTTATTTTCGTCTAGAATGTATTTTGCCTACACCCTTCTAAACTCTCAGTCGCTCATGTCCCTGTGTAGGCAAACTTTGAACACCCACAAAGAAACTGTGGTGATTGGAGTAGTTATCTTCTAAGGAAAAAAAACTGTTCTTTAATTTCCCACAGACAGAGGATAACAAGAAGTGCCTTTAAGACCAAATTAGAACTTCTCTTCCCATTGTTGTCCTTACATGACGTGCCAATACCAGTAACAAGAAATTGATAACCCTCGCTCCTTTCAGGACTCATGATTAAATACTAAATACCCATAGTAACTTGGATGCTCATTGATCTGATGCTCTGTGAAGGATCATGAGACAGCAGCTTGCTTCTGACTATCTGGACCTAACGAGGTCTGACCCCACAACCCATAAGCCTCCTTCTCTCCAAGAAGACCCCCTACCACCCCCATTTGCTTTACTGTGACACATGAATGCAGGGATTGAGTGAAACTGCCTTAAAACAATGACTTTGATAGAAGTTATTCCATGAGTGTGAGATGGGCTGTGGGTTAAGTTTGGGCCAGAAGGAATCTCTGCTTTCAGACCAGCTTGAGTGTCCCTGTTTGACCAATACACCAACAACATTTGAAAAAAGGCATTCCTGATCTACTCACTATTACTCTGGAGGTAGACTCACTCAAGTGTCTAAATGGCCCAAAGAGGCCAATAACACAGGCAGATATTCTTGAGGCCTTATGCATGTTGAATGAGTTGTTGGTAGAGGACCTAAGGCAAAACATGACCAAGAGCTACAAAAGGGTTGTGATTAGTACCAACAGAGGAAATACTCGTATTAATGAATCACTTTTTAAATGTATGTGCAACTTAACCCACAGCCCATCTCACACTCATGGAGTAACTTCTACTTACAACATCACTAATGTGAAAATATGTTTAATATGAATGTAAATGTATGGCCTATATCAGATTATGCGCTGTCTTGGGGAGGGTGGTGGGGAGGAAGGGGGAGAAAAGTTTTAAACTCAAAAGCATATGGAAGTGATTATTGATAAATCAAAATAAACTAATAAAAAAAAGACAAAAAAAAGAATCAAGTGGTTGACACAATGCCTGGCACATAATGGGAGCTTAATAAATGTTTTTTCCCTCCCTTCACACCTGCACTTGGGCAATATGTGTTCTTTACATGACTGTCCTTCAGTGCACAATCCCTTGGCATGTTCATCATTCCTACTGATGATTTCTATATTTGTGGGAGTGCCCCAGAGTGATTGAGGGAAATACTCTGGCTAATTTTCTTTCTATGCTATTTCATTAAATCTTTGCTTTGAAACGTGTCCTCTTATAGATTTATAAAAGTAAACACTAGCCAAGGCTCATGAGCAATGGTTTTAATTGGCTGAAGACCCAGGAAGTACCTTGAACCCTGGGATAATTTGGCTAAAGAGATGTATATGTGCATCCTAAGGTGCTACATAGCTATTGAACCCAAATTTCTGTATTCAGAATTTAAAGAACTTTGAATTTGTGCAGTAAAATTGATATTTTTACATAGCTCCATTCTGAAAAAAATGTTGCTTTTACAAAACAGAAGTTATTAACTGGTAACTTACCTCAAAACATTTTTGTGAGGAAGGCACTTGTAAACTATAAAGAGCCTTACAAATTGGTGACCTATTAAAGACAGTTAATCTTTTTAATCTTCTGTGAAGTTTATTTTATTGAATACTCATTTATGGTGAAGGGCCAGAGATGGAACATTATGTGTTTATCATTTAGCATTTGGATATTTACATCAAGTTTTTAAGATAAATAACCAATTTCTATTATTTTAATGGATATATTTTCTGATTGTCATCTGCAAATTTGATTCCTTTGAGAATATAGGTGGTACAGTAGAAAGAGTAGTAGGTCAATAGTCAGAAAGACCTGAGTTCAAATCCAGCCTCAGATTAGCTGTATGATTTGCATAAGTCACT
The DNA here is from genome assembly GCF_900497805.2 of Vombatus ursinus. Taxonomy (NCBI): domain Eukaryota; kingdom Metazoa; phylum Chordata; class Mammalia; order Diprotodontia; family Vombatidae; genus Vombatus; species Vombatus ursinus. The sequence goes on from NW_020940360.1 coordinate 31,673,861, forward strand.
TAACCTCTATTTGCTTCAGTTTCCTCAACTATAAAATGAGGATAATAACAGCAGATACCTTACAGGATTGCTATGAGCATCAATGAGATAATAGCTGTAAAATACTTAACAAAATGCCTGGAACATAGTTGGCATTGTATAAATGTTCACTTCCCTTCCCCGTAGTGTTCCAAGATTTAAAGCATCATTGAGAGAACACTGACCTTTAAAAGATATCTTTAGGCAGCGTGGAGTAGCTTGATATTATTGAAAGTGCTGCATAATTTTCTAAATGTGATCTAGTCTACTCTCTTCTATTCAGTTCTATGTCTAGATCATTCTTTATTTTCAGTGCTTGTTAAGGATGTATATGCTAATGGACTATCTATCTCAATGGGCTGACAGTTTCAATACTTGTCATAATTTAGGTAATGTGCATTTTTCATCACTCGAATTTTCCTAAGTGGATTGATAAGCCAATGTCATAAGCAATTGTGGATATAATTATATAACCTCTCACAGATTGTTGTTGTTGTTCAAACTTTGTTCTCCAAGAGGACCAATGACATCATGAGTGTGATATCTTGACTTGCCAGTGAATTGGATTTAAGTGAAGCAGAGCTGCATAGAGTCATCAGCCTCACTCCTTCCCCCAGAGTCAGTGAAGTCCAGTGGCAAGAGTCAAAATGACTGTCTAGGGCCCAGGATACAGTAGGTGACCTTGGCCTTTTTAAATTAAAGTCTTTCTCAGGTCTCAGTTTGTCTGAGGTAATGCCCATTCAATGACCAAGGGCTAGGTAAGAATTGAGACAAAAGATAGACTAGTTTGTCATCACAAAAGAATCAGTCTGGGAGAAGAAGAAGGAGGAGGAGGAGGAGAAGGAGAGGGAGGAGGGGGGGGGGGGGGGAGGAGGGGGGAGGAGGAGGGGAGAGGAGGAGGGGGCGGAGGAGGGGAGAAGAAATAGCAGCATTGTACCAACTGGAACTAGCAAGTTGTGTCCCCAGAGGGCAGCTACTATTTCTCACAGATTGTTGTCCTTGGTCATCATTTGTTCTCAATGACATCACAAGGGTGATATCTTGACCTGCATGTGAATTGGGTTTCAACGTGGCAGAGTTGTGCCCTTCACTCTTCCAGAGTCATCAGACTCCAGTGACAAGACAATAGTCAAGACGACTGGTAATGGCCCAGGATCATGTAACTTCTATCAAGTTCTGGAATCCACCAAAGCCAGAATGATATCATCTTGCTCAACTCAGGTATTCAGATATGTGATTTCATTGATGTAGATGTTTGGTTCAATAGTTTAGGTCACAGTTATCCATTTCTGTTCATTCTATGTGCCTTTTGTCCATGCCCTCAAATAAATTTACCATAGGGGATATACCAGTGTGCAGGGGACCTTGCTTACATTCTCCTGGTTTCATCCAGATGCCAAGGAAACAGGCTATTCACTAGCTATCTCTTGTTCTTGTCACGTCATCAATTCTTATTGAAAAAAAATTTTAATCCTGACCCATTCAATAAAAATAGAATTTTCTATTTCTATGTCAAAGAAAGTCACAAGGTCAAGATTTGAGTCAGAACAACTACAAAGATCATTTATTGTTTGTAATAGATAATAATGTCATGGTTGCTTTCAGTATTTCAACTTTGCCTTTTGGTCCTATAACATCATTTTAGCATTCCATCGTTAAGCAGCCTGGAACACTGATGCTCTATTTACCTAACCATCATACTTCCAGCAAGCTCAACCATGAAGGGCACAGTTATAGAGTTTATCTTTGGCACCTTCAATCTACCTTTTCTTCCTTCTTCTGTGGCACATGAAAGATGAAATAACCAAGGAAACAAAGATTTGAAAAACTCCCTTAGTTCTGTTAGATTCCAGGCACAAGTCAAATCTGACAGTCAATCATATAGTGACAGGTTATCAAAAGCCAGGCTCAGGATTAACCAGGTGAAGAAATTTCCTGTTCAGAAAAAAATAGCACAATGGGGAAACTGAGTCAAGAAGATCTTACCTTAGGCTATGCTAAGGTCATCCTCTCACTCTTTCTGAGGGACAGACATCCATCTGTAGCAATTCTCAAATTACAGTATATGTCATTTTCTACTATTGACTTCATGACAATTAAGACAACCATCCCTATAATCAAAACTCAAAACAATAGTAAATTATAGTCTCTAGAGTTTTTACCTCAAATAGAAAATTTTCACTAACTGCAGCTTAGGGGTTGAATATTATTAATTTCTCATGTTTTCCCAACAGTTCCATTTCATTTATCCTTTACTTATAAATTAAAACTAACCACATTCTGTTGTTTCTTCAAATACCTGATAGTTGACTCATATTAATGTATTGAAGTTACATCTTTAAACTACCCTATACATTTTCATAATTTCTATAAGTGATAGCCAAAAATTTTCAAATGAAAATTCACTCTTTATTACAGTAAACATTATCTATTTTAAAACAAAATAAACCACATTAAATATTTAGGTTTTCAGATATCTGTTTTTATCATATTCTTTTAAAAAGCTCCATTCACAATCTAACAGCAAACAGATTTTTTAAAAAGTTGTCTTTTTAACAGCATTTCTGATACAATGATTTCAAAATATAAGAGAATTTAGAAACACAATAATAACATACACAATACCATGTATTTAAAATATGAAATAAAACTTATTGACAGTCAGATGATGCCAATTTAGTCAAATGCATTTCCAAATTATCTCACATAGAAAATCATTAACCTTATTACCTTTGGCATTTTATACTAATCATATCTAAAACCCAGTAAATAATTACATCCAATTAAAGAAATAATAACAATAGTCAACATTTATATAGTGCTTATCACATGCCAGTCACTGTGTTAAGCACTTCACAATCACTATATCATTTGGTCTTCACAACAACCCTGAGAGGTGGGTACTAGTATTATTTTCCTCTTTATAGGTCAGGAAATTGAGGCAGAGATAAGATAACCTGCTTAAGATCACACAGCTAATAAATTTCTGAGACCTGAATGTAATTCAAGTTTCCCTGCTTCATGAAATTTTCCAGCATTTTTTATTTGTTTTTGTTGTCTAGCACCTTTATTTGGGAACCTGATCTACGATGAGAGGGATTAACAGAGTCAAAGGGGAAGGATCTCTGAGCTCAGGGAGTCACAGGGGATCTCTGAGCTGGGTTGGCAGGCAAAAGGGGGTCCTTCCCTCTAAATCACTCTTTCCATTCCTTGGAGGCAACTAGGTGGTTCAGTGGCTAGAGTGCCAGGTCTAGAGTCAGGAAGCTTCATCTTCCTGAGTTCAAATCTGACCTCAGACACTTACTGGCTGTGTAACTTTGGGCAAGTTGCTTAACTCTCTGCCTCAGTTCCTTGTCTGTAAAATTAGCTGGAGAAGGAAATGTCAAACTAATGCAGTATCTTTTCCAAGAAAACCCCAAAATGGGTCACAAGGAGTCAGACATGACTGAAAGATGACTGAACAACTTCCATTCCTCAATTAAAGTTTGTTCATTTTTTAGTTGCTCCCTGATTTAAACAATCTTTTCTCTTTTCATGGTCAAGGAAGGATTAAGAATCAGATAATTTTAAACTGTAAGCCTATTTTTTTTCATTCTGGGATTATTTTCAAACTAGCTGCTTTCCTTCATTATACTATAATAATAGGTCTATCAATCAAGGGGGTGGGAAGGGAGGAGAAATTATCTAAGTGCCTTTTACACCTAAAACTTTTACATAATTTAATTCTTACTCTTCTTTAAAACATATCCTATAGGGTGGTACCCTAAAACTCACTAAGATATTTCAGAATGGGGTGAGTTCCTGGAATTACTCAAAATCTCAGGAGTTCTCCACTGCAATCTTAAAATGATTAATCTCCAAATTCCTTAATGATTAATATCTAATTCTCAAAAATCTAATAAGATGCTTTTAGCAGTTCTACAAACCAGGAAGAAGTTTTCTTTTCTTTGATTATCTGACTTTAATTTCTGTACTTACAACATGACCAGGACTGAAATGACAGAAATAAAGTATCTTGCAGTGTTTTGTTTTGTTTTCTCTCGTAACCTAATCTCCCACTGAAAGTCTAAAGTGGGAGTTATTCCTACTTACTGGGACAACTGTTTCAAGTATGAAACTTCATTCATCTTTTCCATTCTAAAATCTTTGGCTGCAGCTTTTTAGCAGCTCTTTCTGGCTGGCTTCATTTTCCTTTTAGAAATCTTTCAAGGTAGCAGAATATACAAACAACACTAAACACAATACAAGACAAATGTTTTCCTGCATTTTACAAAGACATAAAAACATAGACAAAATAATAAGACATACACATAAGAGGCTGAAGAGGAACAGGAAGAACAGGGTATAAAGAAGAAAAATTTTTAGGGGGAGTTGGGCAGAAACTATCACTTAAAACTGTCCAGCAAAACCAAAAGTTTATCTGATCAGAACAAAGTTTTTCAGTGGTGAGCCTTTTTTTTCAATTTGCTATAATGAAAAAAGTCAAATTGAGACAAAAAATAAATTACCAATTTACAAATTACCAAAACAAATCTTGCATATTCATACCATATGTCACATAATTCAACTGTGTGCTGTTTAGTCATTCCCGTAATTATTGAGAGGATCAGCTGGTCTCACATTACCAAAAGTTTATTCAAGGGGGAACCCACCCATATTTAACTACCAGTGGAACCTATAATCCTTCCCCTAGGAAAAACCTAATCCTTAACTAAAACTTAATCTCAACTTAATCCTAACCCTAACCCTAAACCCCCCTCTTCTAAGGGACCCTTCTCCTGGGGGAAAACCTAATCCTTGACTTAACCTAAATTTAATCCTAAATACCCCTCTCTGGGGGACCCTTCTACTAAGGGAAAACCAAATTCTTAACCTAAATCCTAAATTTCTCTCTCCTGTAGGATCCCTCTCTTGGGGAAAACCTAATAAAGCCTATTCCAAAACTTAACCTTAACCTAAATCCTAAAATTAAACCTAAACTTTACCTTAGCTTGGAAGCAATAGGGATCAAGAGAAGAAATCAGACTGGAAGCATTCTTTTTTTGTTTGTTTGTTTGGTTTTTTTGGTGAGGCAATTGGTGTTAAGTGACTTGCCCAGGGTCACACAGCTAGTAAGTGTCAAGTGTTTGATGTCAGATTTGAACTCAGGTCTTCCTGACTCCAAGGCCCTATCCACTTTGCCACCTAACTGCCTCCGGAGGCATTCTTCCACAAAAAAAGTTCTCTGGTGAGAGTTTAACTGAAGTACCCTAGGGAGTTTTTCTGGAAGACTGTAAGCCCAGGGGTAAAAGTTCTGACTTGACCTGCCTGGATCACCGAAAACTGTGGCTGGTGAAAGATGAAATGACCGAGGGAAACAAAGGTTCAAGCTTCTGAGCACATCAGTCTATTAAGCAATATATTGCCAATTGCATAACAAGTTGGTTCCAGGCCCCTCAGCTTTGGCACTGGACCTCAAACACAGGAGAGACAGATTTTTTAATACATTAAAAACAATTAATCAAATAAGACTAATTAATTAAAAGAAAACAATTAATCAATACAAAATTAAGTAATCTGATTTCTAATTGGAGGAAAGATTAAAGACTTGCTAAGTTGCAAAAAGGAGAGTGAATAGATACAATTCCTTGAAGTCAGGGGGGGAAAAAGAGGTGTCTCACTCCCCCCAGGTGTCTGTATTCAATCAAAGGAACATGGAAACAATAACTGATTAACCAGTATGGGATCAGTTTTCAGACAAGATATATGGGTTGCTTGAGATGTACAATTGTGAAAAAACTTCTTGTGAAAAAATCAATCTTTGGATCTGGCCAGCATAACCGAGGTACTTAAGGGTCTCCTAGCAGCAGGCAGAGGTGGTTCAACTTCCTAGCAGCACAGGGCTAGGTTCAAACAGTGCAATAAGGTTTTCTCCTAATTCCCACAATTGAATAAAGTTTTCTCACAAGACAAAAATTGGACTAGACCAGGGGTAGGGAACCTTCCACCTCAAGGCCACCTGTGGCCTTCTAAGTCCTTGGGTACAGCCTTTTGACTGAGTCCAAGTTTTATAGAACAAATCCTTTTATTAGGGGGATGTGTTCTGTAAACTTTAGATTCAGTCAAAGGGCCCTACTTGAGGACCTAGAGGGACACATGTGGCCTCGAGGCTGCAGTTTCCCCAACCTTGGACTAGACCCACAATTGAATAGAAAGGAAACTGAACTAGTTCCCGAATTAAGTCACAAGATGAAGTCAATGTGGTTCATTCAATTCCTTACCACTTGCTGTTCTAACCCTCTCACTTCCCAACTACCTAGACCTCCTTTGAAATTAATTTTTGCCACTTCAGCTGTGAAGTGTTCTCTGCTCCCCCTCCAACCTATTCTATTGGACACTAGGTATTAGTATCAGTTCATGATGATATTTTACCTCTCTTTGGGGATGTCTTCATTTTAAGTGTAATCAAAAGTGTGCTGGAACCAGCTTGAACCAGCTCATGAGAACTGATTATTAAATTTTCAGTGAGAGTATTTATACCTCAAAACTCAACAAACACTATGGATCAGGACTGAAATTATTGTTTTGTTGATTGTCTAGATTTAGGAAAGTGATGTGGAAAATGTCAATAATTCAAATTAAACTTAAAAGAGTATCATCTGTACATTTCTTTTGCTAAACATTTACCAGCACACCCCTGAGTATAACCTATAGTAATTGTTGAGCTTTGTCTATACCTTTAATTTTCAAAATGTGCCCCAGTACTTCAAAGGAGCAAACTGAGGAATGAACAGAATATCCTACAGAGTGGGGGCTGGGGAGCTCTGGGGACGAAGGGAGAAGAATGATCCATCTAATCCTTAGTACATTTAGGGGGACACTCCAGTTAGGGCTAAGGTCACCCCGACTAGTTACAGGGACAGTGATCACCCTAGTCAATATCAGGACAGAAGGGAACTGAAGAGCAGAGAGATGTCATTCTTTGAGAAAATAGCCAGATCCTGCTTCCTCTGTACAAATGTTATATGAAGACTTGGTAAGGATGATTTGTTTGGCTTATATTAATGCATGGTGCTCCTTTCTTATTTGAACATTTTTATTTATTAAAAGAGTCAGGAAAGAAAAGGGTACATTCATGTGAGAAAGCTGTTAGAAAAGTACCTGTTTTAGAGAAAAGTACTTAATTATGAAGACAGTAGCTTTCTCAAAAGTAAATGGACTTACTGAAGGCAGATGGCCAATTTCTTGTTTCTCAGCAGCTCATTTACATGAGCGTTGTGTGGACTTCAGGGATGATAGCTGGAAAACTTAATCAGATTTGTTGGTAACTATAGGATAATTGTACTTTGCCTATCTTTAGTAGATCTGACAGATTATGTAAAATTTGACTTCTCACCTTAATACAGAGGTGAGTCACTTCACACAAGGAGACACTACTTTGAGATAGTAAATAACTCCAAAAGCTGAGTCAGAGAGAGGGGTGGGGGAGAGAGAGAAAGAGAGAGAGAGAGAGAGAGAGAGAGAGAGAGAGAGAGAGAGAGAGTGCATACCTCCTAGTGAAGCACTTCAGCATTGACACAGAGACTATTGAACAAGGCAAGAGGAGGTTCCAGACTTTTACACGGCACCACCAGACTAATAGTTGATCATCGAAATTGTAGGAAGGCCCTAGATTAGGAATACAGAATGGAAGATGTTCAGAAGTCAGCAGCAGCAATAGTATATATAGCTCAGAACTCTGGTGCAAAGCAAAGTCTCACTTCCAGAATATAGCTTAGCCAGCAGAGGAGTACCCAAAACAGGAATTCTAGATCAAAGGGGAGCTTACATTTCTGCCACTCTGAACCAACAGAGCTTTCCTGCTGGCTGATAGGAGGTGGAGTCCAGCAGCAGTCAATTTTTGCAAACCCAAATCCAGGTCAAGAACTTGCAGAGGTGAGACCACAAGAGGAATAATCAAAGATTGCCCTAGAATACACCATTTGGGGAACAAGGAAAGATTACAGATCCCTAACCTGTCTCTGAGACCATGGAGTAACACAATACTCAATAACACAGGAAAGCAGAAACAAGACCAGCTAGTCCTTCCCTCCAGAAGTGTACAAAGCTCAGCCCTAACATCAGGTCTGAATTCAGAAAGCAGTCTAGAAGAATGGGTAAATAAATACACAAAAACATCCTACCAAAATGAGCTATTATGGTGGCAAGGATACTCAAAACACAAACAAATAAAAGAATGATTCCAAAACATTTTCAAGCAAAGTTTCAGAGAACAACACAGCTTGGGTAGAAATTCAACTAGAATTCCTAGAAGAGCTGAAGCAAGAATTTTTTAAAAAGGAGTTTAAAATATTTTTACAATTAAATCAGTGATAGAGGAAAAAATGGAAGACAAATGAAAGTTATGAAAGAAATAATTGAAAAGGGAATGAGCAGTTTGGAATAAGAGGTACAAAACTTGCCCAAGCAACAAATTATCTGAAAATTCAAATGGACCAAATAGAAGCTAATGATTTCATAAGACAAGAAATATTAAAAGAGTCAAAAACAGAAGAAAATATAAGATATCTCATAGCAAAAAATAATAACTAGAAAAAAAGAGCAAGGAAAGATAATTTAAGAATCATTGGACTACCTGAAAAACATGACCAAAAAAGAGCCTAGACAAAGAGCCCAGACATACTTCAAGAAATCACAGAAACAAACTGCCCAGATCACTTACAATGAGAGGGCAAAATGAAAATAGAAAGAATACACCAGTCACCTCCTAAAATAAACCCAAAATGAAAACTCCCAGGAATATTACTGCCAAAATTCAGAACTTCTAGGTCAAAGAGAAAGTACTGCAAGCAAACAGAAATAAAGAATTCAAGTATCAAGGAATCACAATCAAGATCACACAGGATTTAGCAGCCACCACCATAAAGAAGCAAAGAAGTTGGAATGTGCTATTATAGAAGGCAAAAAGATATGGGCTTGGAACCAAGAATAACTTACCCAGCAAACCTGAGGGTAATGCCAGAGGGGCAAAAAATGGACCTTTAATGACATAAAGAACTTCCAAGCATTCCAGCTAAAAAGACCAGAGCTGCAGAGAAACTTTGAAGTTCAAACCCAGGCATAAAGAGAAACATAAACATGTAAACATGAATGAATAATGACAAAGGACTAAACAAGGATAAACTGCTTACATTTCAAATATAGGGAGATGATACATGTATTTCCTTTAATTTCTATCATCAGGATTCATAGAAGAAGTTCAATTACAGAAGACCTGGGAGAGATTATGTTATGTCTTCATCTTAAGAAAAAAATGTAAAGAGAGGGGAAGAGGAATACCCTGGAGGAAGGGGAAAGGGAAAAGGTCAGCAAAAATTATCTCCCATAATCAGGGTGAACAATTACATATCTATACAAAGACAAGGGGATGGAGTGGAGTGTCTGAAACTTAAGGTTCACTCTCATCTGAATTGGAGGAAGGAATCTTTCCTACAAAAGAAGGACAGAGAGAGAGAGAGAGAGAGAGAGAGAGAGAGAGAGAGAGAGAGAGAAAGTTGAGTACAGAAAAATATTTTATCCAACAGGGAAATATCAGGGAAAGGGGAGAAGGGGAAACAGGTGATTAAAGGGAGGCTAGATTAAAGGAAGGACTAATTTTAAACAAACGATTCTAAAGATAAAAATATTTATAGTTCTTTTTCAAGTAGCAAAGAATGGGAATCTGAGGGGGTAGCCATAAACTGGGGAATGAATGAACAACTTATGGTATATAAATATAAATGTGATGGAATACTATTGTTCTGGACTCTAATCAGTATGACTAACAAAGATACCAGAGGACTAATGATGAAACATGCTACTCACCTCCTGATAAAAGGTGAAAGACTCAGAATTCCCAATGAGACAAATTGTATTTTGTACATGAACAATGTCAAAATTTATTTCAATTGACAATACATGTTTGCAATGAGTTTTGTTTTTCTTGTATTCTCAATGTGGAGGGAGGATAGGAAAGTGAAAAGGCAGATTTTGGCTGATTGAAACAATATTTTAAAAAAATAAAAAGGCTAAATCACTATTCAAGTTTAAAAAAAAAAAGCACTGGTTGGTGCTCTACTCTGCTGTATAAAGAGCTGGTTGGAAGAATCAAAGCCCAGATTGCCTCGCCATTTTCTGTCACTTATTGCTTGAAAGATGGAAACCTTACAGAAACTAGCCTGTCTTGCTCTTTACCTCTACCTATGGCTTGCAAGGGGGAAACTCCTCAGATCTGAATTTCAGACTTAGATAATACTGTAAACTGTTTTACTGAGAGCTAATGCTGTCTCGGAGCCCAGTCAAGAAAACAAACATGAACAGCTCTAAAGACCCCAGGCTTAGGGTCTTTGTTTTCACTAAAAGAGCTAACTAACCACTACTTCAGCAGCTAAAGGATAACAAGTTTCAGAAAAATGACTCCACCCAATGGGAGAGCAGAGAGTTCTAGGAGAGGAAAAGCCATAGACATTAGGTGACCCATGATGCAGACAGATCTCTGAAGAAAGCAAGGACATCAAGACTTGAAGTTCAAAGTTTTAAATTACCCCAGACATGTGGACTTTCCTATTCATATGCTTCCCTGCTGGGTGTTACCCAATGGACATAGTATGCATTAGTGGAAGAGTTTGAGATAGGTTTATGGGTGAACTGTTATTATGTTATGATTATTCTTGCCTTTCCCTTCTTGTTTAGTAGATGTTTCATGGTTAAAATTTAGTAGTGTCACCTTGGCTAATTTGTTTAAATGAGGATAGGGGCTGGATAGGGGCTCAGAAGCTAAAGTTGTGGATAGTAGATGTACAGCTCCATAGAGGTTACCATTAATAACCTGAGAGGGAACTGTGGAAGCCTGGCCATCCATTTAGGGAGCCATCCCAATCTGCCAGCATGTGTGCATATGGGTTATGAAGCCAGTTCAACATTAGGGAAGAGTTAGAGGTCAATCCTACACCCATGCAATATTAAAAATGAGAGAGTTGAGTTAGACTAAATTACTTCTAAGATCTTTCTTCCTTTAAAAGGCTATTCTTGTCCGAGTTTCATCTACTTTTGTTCTAGTGAAGCATGTAGGACCATAATATTTGAATTTTGAATCAAGTAGTTTTAACTGAGGTACAAAAATACATATTAAGTGTGACTCCTCACTGCCTTGAAAGACCTATTCAAAAACCCCAGGTGAGCACATCCCATGTGATCATTTTGTTGGGTCTGAGGAACTCCACAGGGAAAAAGAGTAGCTCCTATATTCCCTGTCAGGGAGGCCACTCAGCCCCTTCAGAAGTGCATCCACTTGACAGCTCACACCTGCCCTCCCAGAAGGGTGTAGC
>NW_020940360.1:31685323-31805746 GCF_900497805.2 Vombatus ursinus
AGAGGAGCCAGCTGCACTATATTGGTTAAGTGAGGCTGGTGACTTTGCACAGCCCTCCCTCACTTAAGTCCAATTCACTTGCATGTCATGGCATCACTTCCCTGAAGTCATGGTCCTCTTCGAGAACAAAGGACAAACAACATTTTTCTGCTCCTAAACTCCTAGAAAGGCTATGAGACTAAAAATAGACACAATTAGAATAATAATGTTAAAATCACAAACAATGGTTTAAGCTTCAAAACTGAGTTCAATCAATCAACAAAATCTAATAAGCACTTACTGGTATAAATGATGAGCACTATGCCTTCCTTCAGATACCAACTAAAATCCCATTCTCCACAGGAAGTCTTTCCTAAACCCTCGATTCTAGTGCCTTCCCTCTTTTAATTATTTCCTGTTTATCTTGTATGTATAGCTTGTTTGTACATATTTGCTTATTCTCTCTACCATTTGATGTGAGCTCCTTGAGAGCAGGGACTGTTTTTTGCCTCTTTTTGTATCCCTAGTGCTTAGCAGAGTGCCTAACACTTAATGGTTGCTTAATAAATGTTTATTGACTGAGAATGCAGACCTGAAAATAAAATAAAATTTAATTTAAAAATTAAAATATTTTGCAGATTTTTATAATAATGATAATATTATCATAGCAATCATCATCATCATCATGCAACTTTAAAGTTTGAGGAAATAGTACTATTATCTCCATTTTACACAACAAGGAAATTGAGGATAAGAGAGGTTAGGTAGCTAGCCCAAGGTGACACAGCTAATGTGTCTGAGTTAGGATTTAAACTTGGGTCTCCCTGACCCCTTAGTATATCTATCACCTGATTCAGTGCCTTGTACATAGTAGGTACCTACTAAAAATTGGTTAAATTTAATGAGAATAAGTGACTTTATGTAGCATGTTAAAGTTTTTTGAGCACCCACATATACTACTTCATTTCATTCTGACAACAAACTCTTAACATAAGTAATGCAAGTATTATTTCCATTTTACAAATGAGAAATTCACAAAGTTGATAGGGATTAAGTGACTTGCCAAAGGTCACACAGATATGAAACATCTGCTTTGGCATTCTTCCTGATTCCAAGTCCCACACTCCATCGATTATATCACATTATAGGTTTTCTAGACTTTAGAATAATAATAATAAGCTGTAATTTCAAGATAAAAATAATTCTTTTTCTTGCTTTGTAATATTCAGATATTGATTATCTGTCTCTTAATAGGACTCCAATTTGTAAGTTTCTCTTATGAGACTATAAAATTTCATCCTTGGGTATCTCAAGTAAAATTTATTGGAACTTTTTCTTTCATAACTCACATGGTTGATCCTGCATTTTTTTCTCTGTAATGTCTTATACATTGCTTTGCTGTTTATTTTCTGTCACAAGAATACTAGCATGCCAGCCACTCAGCAAAATATAGATTTTTATCTAGGAATTTTCCTTCTTGTTTAGCAAATGGCTCTGTGCATGATAGATTTCCTCCTGTTTACTAATTGCAAGTGGAAGAAAGAGAAATGTACCTTGACTTGTCCATTTGTTTCACCTTTACCAACAATGTGGCTGCAACTCATTATACATAATTTGCGCTCAAGACTCCTTCCCTTGTGGCCCTTCAGTTAGAATTATAAACTTATTAAATCTCTCCTCAAAAATCTCAGGGCCTGTTAACAACATACACAGAGCCAGAAAGAGAGTGCCCACAAGTCATGTTCTTTGAGACCATTAAGGGTATCTGGCTCTTTAAAATGTACAATATATCAGAGAACACTGATGGCCTCAATACCCAATCTGGAAAGTGTTAAGTGTGACTTTTAGAGCCAAAAAGAAAACAAATCCCATAGTGTTCTCTCTACATTATCAGATTTAGTAAGAGGGGCATGAGGAAGAACACCAGGAATAAAATCAACAAGTATTTTTAAGTCCCACTATGTGCCACACACTGTGCTAAGTACTGGGAAAGCAAAATCAAAAATAGAGACAGTCCCCACCCTCAGGGAGCTTACACTCTAATGCCATGTTAACATTCTATTTCCAGCTCTTTTTCAGGAAGAATCTAATGATGGGACCTATTGTTGTTGTCCAATCCATGAGATCCAGAGATGCATTCAGTATTCTCCATTAGGCTACTTTTTTACAGGAAAGTTGGGGGTTTTACACAGGGACTGTCAAGGAACAAGGATTTTATACTTAAGGAATTTTTCAATTAATGGTTGCAGTCATTCCCAGGCCTTGGGCTTAATTGGATATTGACAACAATAGGGGAGCACACTAGGGTCTCAGAGGCAAACTGTAGCTGGGGTGGCATGAGTAGCTCACCCTTAGGAATTCCCTGATCCCAAACAATTGTCAACTGTCTCCCACACCTCTGGAGGAACATGGGGAGGTCTGGTGAACAGAGGGAAAAGGGAGATGGGAGGCTTAACTAGAGAAAATTGGCTCCCCAATTTCACCATCAAGTCGCTTCTCAAGAAGGGGGCGGGGCAAGAGGAGATGGTAAGGAAGGAGTGTTCAAACAACAGATCCTCAAATAGGCAGGGAAGGGGGTATGTCTCACGATATCCCTTAATTTCCCCTTCGATGCCCATGACCTGACAGTGTGAGGAGTGAGTAAGGCCAGAGAAGTTGGTTAAAAGAATTGTAGTCCCTGTATCAATAGGTCTCCGCCCAAGAACCACTCAATGGTTATTTTTTGGGCCCTCCAGGCTCGGAGTGAATGTAAATAGTTACAGTTTCTCTTTCAGTCAGCAATCCTGAGGGTCTTCCCCTCCCAGTTTGATTTTTTTTTTTTATTAAAGGAGCCATCCCTCAACTCACTTCTTAAAGAGGCCTATTCACTGAATGGGCGTTGCGTCACTCAAAGTGAGAACCTGAAAAGACCTTAACTTAAAAGGGCCAAGGTCTCCCACTGCATCCTGGGCCATCTCCAGTGATCCTGATCGATATCTGGCTACTGTACCCAGATGACTCTGAAGGAGAAAGTAAGGCTGATGACTTTGCATAGCCCTCCCTCACTCAAATCAAAGTCAATTGCAAGTCATGTCATCATCTCCCTGGTGTCATGGTGCTCTTTGAGAGCAAAGGACAAACTACAACCACTATAATGGGATAATGAGCATGAGTACATGAGCCTGTACCAGTGATATAAATGTCTAGTCAACATTTGATCTATTCAAGCAAACTCTAATAGGAAAGAAAGAAAGGGGAGGCAAATAGTGTGCCGGTCGCGCCGTGCACTCTCCTCCTATAAGGAGCAGGCTGCCAAGGTCATACTTACCAGTCTTCGGAGCCCACCCGGATAAACACAGAGATGAGCCGATCAGGAGGTGCAAACACTCGAGCTTTAATCAGAGGACATCACAGCAAGGCCAAGCAGGAAAGCCAGAGCAAGAGAGCAGGAGCAAGAGAGAGCGAGCTGCGACCCCTACCGCCCCTATATACCTTCCTAGCCCCTCCTCCTCAGCCCGCCTACTAGTCATTGATTGTAGGATCAGATACCGGAAGGGGATGTCTGGGGTTAGCGCTGCACCTAGGGAGAGGACGTGATGCAGGAGGCTAGGACCGGATACAAGAAGGAGACGTCTGGGGTTAGCGCTGCACCTAGGGAGAGGACGTGACAAAGGGAACTCGTTCTCTGCCTCCCACTCCCACGTGGCACAGCCCCCTGCCTCAGGAGCACATGCTCCGGTTACTTCCCCGTATCCAGTTCCTATCCCAGTTCACCACAACTCCACATGGCACAGCCCCCTGCCTAGGGAGCGTGAGCTCCAGTTACTTCCTAATATCTTGTCCCTGCCCCATCTTGCCACAACTGCCACGTGGCACGTAGCCAACATCAGACAATCCCTCACAAAATAGGAAGAGGAGAGGAAGAGAGAGAGAAGCAAAAAGAGGAAGAAAAACATCATTTCATATTCAAAGAAGAAAGTCAGGGAAAAGAATGATGGAATGGAAATCAAAGATCCTGGGTTCTAGTCTCAGCTCTGTGCATAAAAATCTTTATGACCTTGGACAACTCATTTAACCTCTCTCAGTCTCTATTTCCTTATCTACAAAATTAAGGGATTGTCATTATGAAAAACAGACCCACACTTATTAAGTCTACCTACAGAAAGCATTTATTAGATAGAATCTAGGGTGTGCTGGTAAATGTTTACAAACCAGCTCCTCACCACCACCCCCAAAAAAATTTATATGCACAATACACTTTTAGCTTAATCTGCACTACTAACATTTTTCTGTCACTTTCTTAAGTCTAGACGATCAACAAAACAATAAATCAAGCCCCAGTTTGTAACCTTTGCAAATTTCCAAGGTGTAAATGTTCACAATGAAAATTTAACAATCAGCTCCCCTGAGCCAGTACAAGCTGGCCCCAACACACCACTGGATACAACCCACTCATTATAAATACACATACATACAAAGGATACCAGAATCCATGGACTAATCAATTTCACCCAATTTCTCAGATGTCCATTCTAGCTGAGATTTAGAGCAATTCACATGGTAGCTTTTGAACTACAGGTTAAGTTTAAGTAGCTTTAGTTAGTTATGGGTATAGCTGTTTTATACTCTGGAAGGAAAGGGGAGCTAGGATCTTCTACAAATGCATCAGTAAAAGAAAAGCAGAACCTTCGGATCATTGCAAAGAAGTTAGATATGGATGCACAAAGGCATTAGAAGAATTCCATTACTGTAAGAAATTGCTCTTATGTACTCATCAGTCAAACCAGTTATTTACCTGCTCTTCTTTCTCCCTCTGGAGGTAGTGGCCAAGTTTGGCCAGACTACATCACTAAGGAAAATGACTGTGAAGAATTCAGAGAAACATGGACAGACATGTAGGAAGTGAGGCAGAGTGAAGGAAATAGAACCAGAGGGACCAAGGTGAAAAATGACTACAAGAACATAAAGTTAATAATAAGAGGTAACAAAACTGGTCAAATACAAAGGCTGGTGTTGGTATCATACTATCAGAGTTAAAATACATGTCCCTCCTTCCTGTTAACAATCAACAAAATACAAATGGAGAAAGTGATATGTACTATCAGCAATAATCACAGGCAGTTTCACTTAATTTGAGGGGGGGTGTACTTTAAAAGAAGGGAAGATCATTACTTGGGTATGTGTTGGAAAACATCAGTTTTATCAAAACAAAATGTATCAATAAATTACAAAGTTAAACTGGATGATGTCTAAAATCTCTTTCAATGCTCAAATTCAACAACAATAATTATTATTATTAATAGTTGTTCAGTCATTTCAGTCATGTCCGACTCTTCGGGACCCCATTTGGGGCTTTCTTGGCAAAGATATTTCCTTCTCCAGCTCACTTTATAGATGAGGAACTGAGGCAAACTGGATTAAGTGACTTACCCAGGGTCTCACAGCTAGTAAGTGTCTGAGGCCAGATTTATATAAGACCCATTTATATAAGTCTATTTATTTATATGACTCATTAATATAAGATTTATGTAAGACTCATCAGGAAGATGAGTCTTCTGCCTCCAAGTCCCACACTCCATCCATTGTGCCATCTCGCTACCCCTGGCTGACACATAATAGGTGCTTGTCACCTCCTCCTTCCATTTGCTGAAGACTCAATTCTCTCATTCATAAAATGGACAGAAAAAAAGTTATTCTTTCTCTATGTCAAAGGAATGTAGTAAAGATTAATTGGAAAACATTAGAATAAACTTTGAACTCTTTGGAAGAAAGTCAGTGATATATGGTATAAAATGTTGGTCTAATCCTTGTCAATTTATATGCATGTGTTTATAGAAGTTTTTTCTTTAAAAATAACTAAATGTAACAAGTTTAGTTTCTTATGTAATCCTCTTGTACTTTGTATTTTGAAAGGCTTGTGTCTGTTGATTATTAAGCTCACAATGAAAAAGATAAAAAAAAAAAACTACACAAAGACAATATAGTGAACAGATTCAGAACTAGGCATTCTAGTACCCAAGACAATCAACCCTTTGCAAGTGCTTGCAAATCAACTTTTTCGAATATATTCACTTGAGCAAGGGTGGGAAAAGGACCTAGCAACTGTTGGAGAAGATATGCTGGTCCTCCACTACGTTATAGGAGACAGAGAGGGGGGTGACTATGAAGTTGCTACTAGGAAAACTGCCACTGAGGGAGTAAAAAACAGTGGGGGTGAGTAGGCAGACCAGAGAGGGGTTCATTTGGGGTGAAGATTATCATTTGGTAGCTTCCTATTTTACCTAATTTTTCTTGCTAACTAGATATTAATATCAATTGTTCCTACTTGCTGAAAGAATAAAAATGCTGTTAGCCCTCTAAATGTTGGCACCCTGTTGTAACGCCCCAATTGCCATGATCTAGTTACAGCTTTCACAGTGAAAACATTCTAAAACATATATGAATTGAGAGTAATTTTATTTGACTTGGACAGGAATAAATGGGTTACTCAGTCCTAGGATGCTGCAGAGGAGGATTCTTATACAGGTACTAGTTGTATTAGATAGCTTCAAAGATACTGTATTTCACCACATAATCATCACCACCACATAATCATCGCACCCTGGTTTGTTTGTTTTTTTTTTCAGTCCAAAAATTGGTTTATAACCTTTCATCATGTAATCATCACATGGTATAATTCTGTTCATCTCACTGCTTAAAAGATAAACAGAGCAGCAATGTTTTCACCAGTGGTACGTGGATACACATTTATCGCTCACACGTTGTAAGCCCCGAGCCTAGAATTCTCAGTGCATGTGTATTGTCAGTATATTTCCTAAATTGCCCAAAGTTGACTTGCCTGGTTTGTTTAGAGTGCTGCAGTACTAACGGAACTGTCAATCAACCCAATGAAGAGCTGTAGGCACAAGTGGAGCTGGTGGGCAGGTGAAGCTACCGTGAGTAAGTCATATAATATGGTAAGACTTACCTCTTCCCAATTTTAACATATATTCACAAGAGTTCTGTGCATCCTAATCTTGCAATAAAGACAATTTAGTAATAAATGATTTTTAAGTAATACCAACACAATTCTTCAAAGCTTCACATAATGGTCACACCTCACTTTTTGGAAAAATTTTGGTACAAAATCTGTGACAATTATATGGTGGAATATGGTATGTTCCAACCCAGAGTTTCTGTGATTCTGTAGTGAAGCATAGGTCTTTAATTTTGCAGAAGAGGAAACTGAATCCCAGGAGTTAAAGTGAGTTGTCCATACTTGATTAGTGTCAGCTAGAGCTAAGACTAAAATCCAGGTCTTCTGAATGAATTGCTCTTTCCCATTCCTCTAGGCTGCCTCTCCTGTCACAGAAATTATAGAAACTCAATTATTTAATTTTGTCTCCATGGGTTCTTATGAATGTCATGAGCAACAAATAGACAAATAGGTTTTCATGGGATCATAGAGTCAGAAGTAACCTTGAAGGTCATCTAACCCAATCCCCTTGTTATACAGATAAAAAAAAAAATGAGGTCCATAGAGGTTAAGTGATTTGTCCAAGGTCACACATTCAGTAAATAGCACAAACAGGATTCAAACCAAGGTCATCTGACTCCAAACCCAGTTCTACTTTCTCCAGGGACCCATTCACACACAACTGCTTGGGTATTTTCACCTCTGGCCTGTGTTCCTGACCTCACTCTCAGATGAACAACAAAGCACAACTTAACAAAAGGTCCAGTCAGGTAAAAACGCTAAACAGATACTTCCCACCATTGCTAAGGGAAGATTGCCTCACCCTTTGCTTTACACTGGGCAAGGGTGGATGGTTTTAATTTCCTTTGGTTTTGTTCTTGCACCTTTCAGAGCTAATTGTGTTTTTGCAGACCGTCATCAAACTAACTTCCTCAGACACCTCTTTTCCATTTTCTTGGTGCAATTTTACACATACCCCCTCCCCAATAATGCTTTCCTGCTTAGAGCTTAGATTGAGTTCATCACTCAGAAAGAACTGGAAACATTCTGATTGTCTTCTCTTATGTGAAGCGTACAAGTCATTGATTTCTGTTGCTTTGTCTTTAGCTATATGTTTATTACCTGTCAGTTCTGGTTTACTTAGCCATCTCCGGTACAGAACACAGCAGTCTACAGAAAACTCATAAAAAAAAAAAAGCAGCATTTCATTCACCCTGGTGACACTTGCCATCTGCCCTTGGAAATCAACTCAACAGACTGTGCAGCAATAAGGTCCCTATTTTTTCAAAGGGTCACTGGCCACATCTAGGGTATGCCAATGACAATATGAGGCTAAATAAATAAACAAATCAATATCCAGAATTGATGTTTATCTTTGTATCTTTATCCCTTTATCTAATTGAAATTAGAGTTCGTTGCCATTCTGTCACTAGCTTGGGTCAGAGTATCAGTTTTAGATCTGAAAGGGACCTCAGAGCTTAACTTTCTCATTTTACAGTTATGGAAACTGAGGCCCAGAAAAGTTGAATGACTTGGTCACATAGGTACAAATTGATAGAGGTGGGATTGAAATCCATATGCCTTCCCTCTGAGATTGCTTTCAATTTATCCTGTGTTTGTGTATACAGTTTGTACATAGCTTTTGTATGTTGTCTCCTCTTTTAGATTATGAGCTCCTTGAGGGCAGAGACTTTTTTTGCCTTCCTCCGTATCCTCAGTATTTAGTAGGCACATAATAAATGCTTTCTAAGTGCTTCATTATATCAAGTAAAATTTACCAGATGGAGAGGTAGATTTCAGGGATCATAGGAAAACCAGGTTCAAAGCAACAGAAAAATAAAATATCTCCAAAAGAACAATATCAAAAGGTTTTTTCCTGATTTTCATTTAAATCAGTTTTTTACCCAAGCTTACTCCTCGACAATATAATGGGGCATTTAGACTACCTTTTTTCCTTCTGATATAGAATTTCCCTCGCAATCATTCACGTTCTAGTGTTCTGTGACTCCATGTTGAGCATTTTCTACAGCCACCTCTGGCCCTTCTGCATGTTCCTACACTCTGAACATAGAAATGGCTCACAGGATTACACTCAGTATCTCCTCTTCATGTAACCCATGGTGAGAAATCCCAGTTTTGCATGGACCAGGATCAATTTGCAGTGCTTCTCATGAATTAGTCTTTGGCTCATGCTCTTGCCCAAGGTTTTCAATGCCTCAGAACTGGGCTCATGTCTAGATCTTCACAGCAAAGTTAAAAAGGCCTCTAGCCCCACCTAGTCCCCACCACCACCATCGAAAAAAAAAAATACTCTTGATAAGTAGAAATCTTGCCTATTCCTTCTATTCAACCAAGTCCTTGACCAATTAGTACTTCTCTTGCTCTGTGGTTAACAAACTCCCACCTCTGGCTCCCCTTAATTCCTGTGATTCATCCTGTGATTCACAGACACCATATGCTTAGGTTTAAACTGTTTTCCCCTGCTTCCTCTTCTAACACTGTCAGGTCTCTACAAGCCACAGGTAGAATCTAGATCTTTATTCTCAGTGTAGAATTCCCAGTCCCTAAATTCTTCTGTCTTCCCCGTTCTACTATTTTCTCTGGAATCCCAACTTTATTGTTAACCAATTCTTAGAACTCTTCCTCTCACATGCTTTCTCTATTCTTGCATTTACAGAAACTGGATTTCCCTGGTAGACAACTCTCCCCTGCCCACTCTCCGGTGCTGGTGGCTTCTCCTCTCATGCTCTCTGACTTAGTGGGCCAGGAGAAAATATCAGCAATTTCCTTATTTTCCTCCACCGTCATTGAACAATCTCTACTCTTCTTATATTCACATCTTCTGTGATCTAAATAAGTATTTAGATACTTAAAATTATCCTCTATAGTCCCTCAGGTTATTCTTTCGTTTTTCAAACTCAACACCTGGTCCACAATCTTCCTCTTCACCTCAACCCTTGCCTTAATATTTGGATATATCAATATTTATGCTAGTGCTCCTTTGAATATTCTGGTCTCCAAATTTCATCTAACTCCCCTAGATGTCTAGTCTGCCTTAGATGGTCACACTCTAGACCTCATCATCACCCATGCCTGATCCATCTCCATGACCTTGAACTCTGAATGTTCCCTCTATAAATAATAATTTCCTGGCCTTGACTCTGCCTTACTAATCAAAGAATGAGGTTTTTAGGGAAATTGAATATTTTAACCAACCACAAGTACCAAATATACCATATATACGATGCCCATTTAAAATAAATGTGTTCATTGAAAAAAATATAACTAAGTAGGATACAATAAAATACAGCCAATACAGAAATTGCTTTAATCATGATTTAATCTTTTCCTAGATGATTCAGGAGGCCTTTCAGATCTTAGAGTGTCCCTGATTGTGGTCAGCTATCACTATGCTGTAAATGTGCTGATTTACAGAGAACTCCAGTTAATCAAATGCTACATAAACATAATTTGCAATACATTCCCACAGAAGTCTAAAATAAGCTTCATAGATTCACTGGATCCCATTTAATGATGGTGGTAGGTTAATCCAAAGTCTGTGATTCTACCTTATCAGGGCTTTTTGTTAAATAAAAGTTATGAGAGGATGGAAAAGAGGAATTTAAGGTATACTCAAAGCAGGAGAAAATGTTTATGGTTTTTTCTCTAAATTTCCTCTTCAATTTCTCTAAATTGAAAGTTACACTAAATTCTTCAAACCACTAGGGTAATGGAAACAATTTATTAAGTGCCTACTAAGTGCTAAGCCTTACAAAGGATACAGAGATGAAAAGAAAATAGTTCCTTCCCTCAAAAGTCAATTGTAAGAATACTCTGGTAGAGTAAATGGCATTCATTATATTAAGTGGTATTCTAATAACCAGAATGTTTAAATGTTGCTATCAAAAAGGTTTTAATATCCTCATCGGAAATTAGCTAGGTGGCATAGTAGATAGAGTACTGGACTTGGAATCAAGAAGACTTAGGTCTCCTAACCTCTGTCTGCCTCAATTCTCTCAACTGTAAAATAAAGAAAACAATAGCATCTACCTTCCAGGGTTGTTATAAGGATCAAATAAGATATTTGTGAAGTGAAGTGCTTAGCACATAGTAGGCACTTAATACATACTTGTTTTCTTCTCTCCTTCCTTGACATGCCAAATCATGCCTGAGGAGAACATAGGTTAATATAAATAAAATTCAAGAGGCACACAGGTGATAGAACACTGACCCTGGAGTCAGGAGGACCTAAGTTCAAATCTGGCCTGAGACACTAATTAGCTGTGTTATCCTGGGCAAGTCACTTAACCCTGATTGCCTCCAAAAATGTTTCTTTTTTTTCAATTCACATTATTCCCTATTAGTACAAATATGAGCTTAAACAATGGAAAGTAATAGCCAGGATAACTTCACGCAACAAATATATGTCATTTCAGATAAGATATACTGTGTCTTTTATACCACCAAACTTAAAAAAAGAGGAAATGTCTTTTCCAGGATTCCTATTCCTATTTTTTTCTCTTAGAAAATATACTGTTTTCATGATGGACATTAATATATAATAGTTTAAATAGCATCCTGGAGATCAGCAACTTTAAGGACATTTTGGAGAAGAGCTAGGGCAGAGCACATAGCAGTACCACCTGGCTGCCTTAGGGAGAGAAGCAACTGGTGAGGGACTAGAGTGCTGATCCTGGTGTCAGGAAGATCTGAGTTCAAAATCTGCCTCTGACACATACTGATGATGATGTGACGCCATGGACAAATCAGTTAATGTTTCAGTGCCCCTAGGCAACTAAGACTATATGTTGCATGAGTTGCAAACCTGCATAGGTAGAGAAGTTTCATGTACAAGAGTTTCCCAAAAAATGAAATCATGGATCTGGACATCTCCTTTCCCCCTCACCCCCAAAATGGTGCTTTACTATTACATTTTACATAACTGACCTTTCTGCCTCAACTTCTACATCTCTAAAATGGGAATAATAAGTATTTACCATGACTGAGTCATGGAGAGACTCAAGTGGAAAAAAACAAGATATGCAGAGTGCTTTGAAAATTTTTAAGAAATTTCTTATCAGCTTTTGTCATCATTATTATTATTTGATCCCCATAATTGCCCTGTGATGTAAGTAATGCAAGTATTAGTCTCATTTTTTCAGATAAAGAAACTGAAAGGCAGAGACAGTGATGGGTTTTGACCCAAGTCACACAGCTCATAAGTGGTTGAGGGAAAACCTAAACTCAGATTGTCTGACGGCATCTGGTTCCTTTCTACAAGACTCCTTTAGTAAATGGCAATAAATTTCAAATCTGTTGGCCTGACCTTAAAAAGACGTGAACTTAGTCTAATCAAGAGAGAGTGCAAAAGGAAAAAAATAATGAAAGGAAATAATCACAGGCACAATTTTTAAGATTAAAAAAAATTAAACATTCTTTTCGGTGATAAATTCAGCTACCACAAGCCAAAGAAGAGGACCTGCTTTCCCTAACTTCTATATATTAAGCTCTTCAGGCCTCAGGGCATGCTTACTGTGTTTACTCCATTTGTCCTCACAGAAGCACACAGAGGGTCAGTTGTTTCCAGTTAGTTTTATTATCACTTCCCAGCCAAGCCAGGTTTCCTTGGAATGGTTAGAATTAAAATTAATCTGAGTGGCAATGTCTGTGGCAGACACGGCACAATTTATACTGTATCCCCAAAGAATGTCCATTTAGAAAAGGAAGTGCAGAAGAGAAAAAGCAGGAATGGAGGCAATTTCATGAATTTGGAAGGTCAAAAGGCCATATTTGCTGAAGTTCCTTATGGCCCAGCAAAAGGAAAGGAAAAATGTGTTGGCGGGTGAGAGTGAATTAATATCTTGGAGTTGGGGCCAAGGGCTCCATTTTGACCTATGAAATATGTTGTCAAATGATGACAAGCAACACCTTCCATCCCTTCAAAAGATTTCGTCAACCTGGTGCTGCTTTAACTGAAAATATAGTGCTTCAGTAGCCTGGACAATGAGTTGTCCCAGGGTTAATTGTGTCTTCAGTTAATTTTAAGTCACAGACATATCGTAGCTAACCTGCTACTGCTTTAACCTAAAATGTAGTGTGTCAGTAGCCTGGACAATGGGTTTTCTCAGGGTTAATTTTGTCTTAGGTTAATTGTAAGTCATAGACTACAATATGTCTCCCCATCCCTCCTACCCAGAAAAAAAAAGACAAAGAAACTCATAAAATCAAAGTAATGCTGTGCAAGTATCTGAAAGAATCTGAATAGAATTAGATTTCTTCATCTGTAAAATAGTAATAATACTTGGGGATGGCAGCCCTAGACCAAGAAGACCAAGAAAATGGGGAAGGGAATAAGCATTTATATAGTGTCTGTGTGCCTGGCACTGTGGTAAGTACCTTAACAAACATTACCTCATTTGATTCTCACAACAAGCCTGCAAGGAAGATGCCGTTATTATCTCCGTTTTATAGTTGAGTAAACTGAGGCAAACAGGTTAAGAGACTTACCCAAGGTCGCACAGCTAGTAAGATATATTTCAGTGGCTGTTGGTGTAAGATATTTCAAGGATATTTCAAGGTCACAATGAAATAGGATGGATCATACCAAAGCACAAAGGAAAGCACAGTCAGAAACAACAGATACATAGATAGATAGATAGATAGATAGATAGATAGATAGATAGATAGATAGATAGATAGACAGAGAGACAGACAGATAGATATAGATAGATAAATAGATAGACAGACAGATAGATAGATAGATGGATAGATAGATAGATGGATAGATGAAACAATGCTAAGAACTGACAAACCATTGCTGGGTGGGGGGAAGCTTAATTAATCCTCATGTAAATATTCCTTTGCTTGCTGTCCCCTCCACCTTTAGGGGAACTCACTCTTTCTCTGTGGCTTATTTTATTTCAACCTTACCTCCATAATATGCTGGCAAATTAGAGTGTTCCCCATAGAAAGGGTGCTGCTTCAACTCACTATACTCAGGATGATAAAAGTATGGGTGAGGATTATTATTATTATCATTAATATTATACTTCATGAACACCCACTATTGCATTTCCAATTAATAAATCAGCTTAGCTCAAATAACCTTAACCAAAATATTTTACAGAAGATGCAAAGCACATGATATTTACACAAGATTCCATCTATAAACTTTATAATCACACTATCTCAACAATACACTTAGTGTCCTTTGGGGAAGTGGCCACACACTTGAAGTCCTAGGGGAGTAAGACATCTAAATAGGGAATACATGCAATGGAGGCAATCCACCACCCTAGAACTATATTTCAATCGCTTCCTTATGTCTCAAGAACTATCAGTAATAAGCTCCCTGATGAGAATGGGTGATCTGTTAAACAGATGCTTCCAGAGCTAGACTGAACTGTGCTGGACTAACACGTCATTGAACACAGCATCTCGGGTGGACAAGTCAATCTGTTGGTACTGCTTGTCTGCTGTTCTATTTCTAAGTTGTTCCTTTCCTCAGCAGAGCCTCTCCTCAACAGCAACTACAGTACATATCGCTTCTACCTTCAGGCTTAGCTTATGCCTTCAACTGAAATAGCGTTATGTTCTTTTATGAAAAGACAATTACTTTCATCCTCTGATTTGCTAAAGATTCTTCACCTCTGCTTCTTTCACAATTCTTCTACACCTCTCAACGACAACAAAAATGAACAACAGAAAACAAAGGATGCTCATAAAGAATTATAGATAGATATGATGACTTATAAAGTTACACATCAAATGTATTTCATTTTAAAAGGAAAACAAGCTGTACAAAAAAAATAGAGATCAATAATATTATGTACAACCCTACTTTTCTGTTCTGCTATTTATAGGGAAATGCCCTTTGATTTTGGTGTTATTAAATCAGAATAAAAATAAATAGTTGTTAAATATTTTTAAACCAGGTAATAGAAATAACTTTTTAAAAATAAAATTGAAAGAATGGGAAGGCAAGAGAAGTACCTTCTATTATCCCTTCTTTTCTGCTCTTTTCTTTTATCTTTTAATCTTCTCATTCTCAGAAGAAGATGACAATAGAAATCAAAGCATTTCTTCTCCACTTCTCTTTCTTCTCATGTAGGTAGGAGTAGAGCAGGTAGGAGTAGAGAGAAAACTTCAACCTCTTTTTAGCCAACCAAGTTTATCTGGCAACAAGTGACACCACATGGTTATAGCCTTGCTTCAACACAGCTCTGCAGTCTCTACTTCTCAATCTTCCTGGTTCATCAGCTAGGTTCTTTCTTTCCTTTTTTTTTTTAAGGCAGTTGGGGTTAAGTGACTTGCCCAAGGTCACACAGCTGGTAAGTGTCAAGTGTTTGGTCTGAGGCCGGATTTGAACTCAGGTCTTCCTAACTTCAGGTCCGGTGCTCTATCCACTGAGCCACCTAGCTGCGCCAGCTAGGTTCTTTCTATGACTGGTTTCATTTGGTTAGTAACAAAATTCTCCTCTTCTTTTACTAAATCATGATCAGTAAATACATTTATCCTATAATCATGAGATAGTTCTAATATTAATATCGGCCAGTTATTAAATTCAAAAAAGTAAATGAATACAAGTAAATGAATCATAAGTAAATGAATATTTCAAACACAAAATGCTGAAGAAGTATTTGTCTTGTGTTCACTACAAAGTTTTACACCTATCATATGTAAATGAGTAATTGTTGTCTGTTTTCCCATTAACATTTAAGTAGACTTTTGCTTCAGACAAGTGAACTGTCATTGGTCACTCCTCATACCCAGAAAATTAGCAAAGACATTCAAAGGGTTCTGATTTATGGAGAGATTGTTATTGATTCTTCAGCAATGTGTTGTAGACTTCTGAAGTTGGAAGAAGAGTAGAAACTACCATAAAAATAGCTCATAACTATTGCTATAAAGAAAAACAGCTTGCCAGGAGCAAAACAATTCAAAGTCTAGAGTACAAAAGATTTGGAAAAGGCCATTTTTACTAAGAAATCTGGTTTATTTTTTGTCTTTTAAAGTTATTATGAAACCACTTTCTTAAGTACAGATAAGCATGTGTAATATCTTCATTAGATGTTTTGATGGAATTTTTACTTTCAGTGGCTCTGGAAGTCTTGTCCTCTGATGAACTCTGATCAATATATTCATATATTGAGAAGTAGAATTCTTTCAGAATTATAGAACTTTCCAAATAGAGATGGAATACTGCAATATGACTTTGTACCATCCCACATATAATGAAAGGTTAAGACAATTATCTAAGAGATGGAGATAAATATGCTTCAATAGACTGGAAATACACTAATTTAAACCATATTGAAAACCTATGGGCTATAACCAAGGCAAGTCTTGCTTGTAAAATCAGGCTATTAATCAAAGGTACATTTAATATGTAACATAATTAATTGATTGATAAACACTTATTAAGCACCTGCTATATGCCAGGCACTGTGCTTGGTGCTGGAGACACTGTGTATTTTCCTGATATCGAAATAAAAAATGTATAAAAGCATCAAAGGCAGGAAATATTGTATGTTAAAGGGTTTTTAATGCAAAAAGTTATAACATTTACTGTTTAAGTAAATTAACTTCATTACTTTATTTTGTCCCAGTTAATTACATACCACTGTAGATCAGGGAAACACTACAGATCTAGTTTGCCTAAGAAATAAGAATAAAGAATAGCTAACACTTTGGATGACAGATTCAGGATTTGAAAAGGTCCTGACAGGTTAGAATACTAGGCAAATCTGAAAAGATGAACTTTAATAAAGATACATGTAAAGTCTTACACTTGGAGAAAATCAGCTTAAGTCCAGGTTGGAGGAGGCATGGTTAGAAAACTGTTAGAGAAAGATCTTAAAGCTTTAATGAATTGCAAGCCCAATATGCCTTATCAGTGTGATATTGAAGCCAAAAAAAATGAAGTCTTGAGATGCATTAAGAGAGACATAGCTTTTAGGAATAAGGATGCAATTGTCTATCTGTGCTCTGCCACAGTCAGACTACATCTGGAGTATTTTGTTCAATGCTAAGAACTAACAATTTTAAAATGACGTTGATAGAAAATAGAGTATCGAGAGGAGAGCAACCATGATGGTGAATAGGCTGTAATCCCAATTTTTAGATTATTGATTTTAGAAACTATAAAAATAACTCTGTTCCAGAATTTTATGTTATATCAAGGAGGGATTCAAGTTCTGTTTGGTTCCAGAGGGCAGAACCAGAAGAAATTCATGGAACCTATAAAAATGCAAGTTTAGGCTCAATATCAGAAAAAAACTTCCAGAATGGTCCTAAATTAGAGTGGACTGTCTCAGAAGATAATGGGTAACTCCTCAACAGAAGTCTTCAAGAAAATATTGAAAGACTACTTGCTAGATATGATATAATAGGTCCAATATGTGTTGGAAGAGATGGTAGCTGAGGTTCCTTCCTACTCTATAAAGTTTCTATGGCTGAGTTCAGGGGTGAATTGAGGGCTGTATATGAAGATCTGGAAGTTATCTGCATAGATATTGTAGTTAAACACATAGGACTTTGATGTCACATCAAGAAAGTGACATCTACTGTGTGATCATGGGCAAAGCATTTAGCCTATCATATCAATAGATACAGAAAAAGCATGTGATGAAATACCATACCCATTGCTATTAAAAACACTAGAAAGCATAGGCATCAGTGCAACCTTTCTTAAAGCAATAAGTACTATCTATCTAAAATCAAGAGCAAGCATTTTCTATCATGGGGATAAACTTGAAGCCTTCCCAATAAGATCAAGAGTGAAACAAGGATGTCCATTACCACCACTATTATTCAATATTATATTAGAACTACTAGTTATAGCAATAAGACAAGAAAAAGAAATTGGAGAAATAAAAGAGGAAACTACTGCTTTTTGCAGATGATATGATGTTATATTTAGAGAACCCTAGAGAATCAATTTAAAAAAAAAACTAACTGAAACAATCAACAACTTCAGCAAAGTTGCAGGATATAAAATAAACCCACCTACATCATCAGCATTTCTATATGCTACCAACAAAACCCAGAAGCAAGAGATAGAAAGAGAAATTCCATTTAAAATAACAATAGACAAAATAAAATACTTGGGAGTCTACTTGCCAAGAAAAATCCAAGGATTATGTTAACACAATTATAAAACACTTTTTACACAAACAAAACCAGATCTAAACATTTGGAGAATTGTTTTATAGAGCTAAAAAAAAAAAGTAACAAAATCCATCTGGAAGAACAAAAGGTCAAGAATATCAAGGGAAGCAATGAAAAAAAAATTAAGGAAGGTAGTCTAGCAGTTCCAGATTGCAAACCATATTACAAAGTGGTAATCATCGAAATAATCTGGTACTGGCTAAGTAATAGAGTGGTAGATCGCTGGAATAGATTAGGTACACAATACACTGTAGTAAATGACCATATTCATTTAGTGTTTGATAAATCCAAAGATCCGAGTTTGGGGCATAAGAACTCAACATTTGACAAAAATTGCTGGAAAAACTAGAAGCAATTTGGCAGAAACTAGGCATAGACCAACATCTCACACTGTATATCAAGATAAAGTCAAAATGGATAAATGATTAAGACATAAAGGGTGATATCGTAAGTATATTAGGGGAGCACAGGAAAATGTACTTGTCAAATCTATGGATAAGGGAAAAGTTTATAACCAAACAAGAAATAGAGAGCACCACAGGAGATAAAAGATGTAAAAGAGGATGTAAAAGAGAACATTTTGATTATGTGAAATTTAAAAAGCTTTTGCATAAATAAAACTAATACAGCTAAAATTAGAAAGAAAACAGAAATCTGAGGGGAAAGTTTTAGCAAGTTTCTCTGATAAAGGCTTCATTTCTCAAATGTATGGAGAACTGATCCAAAATTATAAAAAAAAAGCCATTCCACAGTTGATGAATGGTCAAAGGATATGAATAGGCAAATTTCAGAAGAAATCAAAACTATTAATAATCTCATGAAAAAATGCTTTAAATCATTACCGATTAGAGAAGTGCAAATTTAAAAAATTCTGAGATACCACCTCACACCTATCGGATTGGTTAACATGACATAAAAAGAAAATAACAAATGCTGTCAGGGATGTGGAAAAATTGAAACACTAATGCACTGTTGACATACTTGTGAACTAGTCAAACCATTCTGAAGAACAATTTGGAACTGTACCCAAAGGGCTATAAACTGTGCATACCCTTACTATGAGATCTATATTCCAAAAAGATCAAAGAAAAGGGAAAATGACCTATTTGTACAAAAATATTTATAGTAGTTCTTTTTGTGGTGGCAAAGAATTGGAAATTGGGCGGATACCCATCAACTGGGGAATGGCTGAACAAGGTGTGGCATATGATCATGTTGGAATACTATTGTACAATAAGAAATGATAAGAAGGATGGTTTCAGAAAATCTGGGAAGACTTATATGAACTTATGCAAAGTGAAGTATAAAGTAAGAAGAACCGGGAGAACAATGTACAAAGTAACAGCAATATGTTAAGGACAATCAACTGTGAATGGTTTAACTACTCTGATCAAGGCAATGATCCAAGACAATTCTAAAGGACCCATGATGAAAAATGTTATCCACTTCCAGAGAGAGAACTGATGAATTCTGAATGAAGATCGAAGCATCCTTTTTTTTAACTCTCTCTATTTTTATTGCTTTATTTTGTTTGTGTTTTCTTTTGCAACATGGCTAATGTAGAAATAATATGTCTTGCATTAAAAAAAACTATGCATAGCCAAACAAAACAAATTCTCTCAATGGCTAGCTACAAAAATGCATATATCTCATTTTGAACCCTAATTCAATAACCTCACTCCTAGGCCCATACCCAAAAGAGATCAAGGAAATTACCTTTTATATACAAAAATATTTATAACTCTTCTTGTGGAATGGCTAAATAAATCGTGGTATGTATCTCTCTTTTTACATGTTCACATTTTAACTTTTGTTACACTCCCTTGTGTACATGTAATCTCCCCAACTCTTCTAGACTATAAGAGTGGATATTTCTATGTCCACACAGTAGATTTAGTCCACATACTGCCTTGCACATTGTCTGTACTCAGTAATTGTTTTTACATGAAAGAATGAATGAATGAGAGTTAGATGTTACTGAAAGACTCAGGACTAAAGCCCAGATCTCTTTGTTGTTCAACCCAAGCCCTCTCCACTATCCTAGCTGTTCACAATCTAAGAGTCTTTTCATGGTATCATAGATTTAGATCTGGAAGAGCAGCCAACTAGTCAGACCCTGATTTAACAGATGAGGAAACTGAGGCCCAGATCTTAATTTGCCTTAATATGGCTGAGCCAGGATTCTAATAAAGGTCCTTTGGATCCAGATTCCAGTGCCATTTCCATTGAATCACTGCCAATGTGACATACTTAAATTTTTCTTATTATAAAATTTAAGTTTGTAGGAAATTACTTACTGAGAAACAGAGGAGTTATGCCAGTCAAATATATTTTGTCTTTCCCTCAACATTAAAGCAACTAAGCTATTCTTCCAGAAACCTTGAACCTAAAATTCAGGCCTCTGAAAAAAGCATACTAACCAAGATTCTGATTTTTTTTTTCCTAGAGAGAATTTACTAGCTAACAACTAGGCTGAAAAATGCATGTGCTCCCCAAAGCAACTTCAAAACAAAGTTAATTCAAATTCTCTTGGCATTATCTCCACTGTTCAAGGTTCCTGATAACAGAAATCAAACTTTGGCCAGACTTACTTTCAAGCTCATCCTATTAGGCCACAAAACTCCATATTTTATATTTCAGAGCATATCTGATGGGCATTTCAACCCATTTGGACTGTTTTAAATTCTTCTGGGAAATTCAAGCCCTTAGAGGTGAAGCAAAAATAAAAATGAATGACCTCTTTGGCTGATAAGGAGTGGGGGAAGGAGGGATTTACAGCAAGGTTAGAGACAGAAGCCATGCAATTAAAAATGTCATTTAAACATTTTAGTCCATGTCCACCAAACTGGAGTGTCAGCGTAGTTCTATTTGTTAATTTGGACGTGATTTACTGAGAATAATCCCCTTAAGTCAGTAGCTGACCTCCAAAGAATTCCAGCTTCCTGTGGGATGAAAAGGAATAATAAGAAACATGTTACTACTGTAAAGTGAGCAAGTCTGGTGTTGTGTGAAAGTTCGTTCCTGTGTTGTCAGAGACAAGCAGGCAGCAAGTGCTTAGCAATAATAAAATAAATGTCCAGAGACCTTTTTCCCACAGACAAGCAGACAACTCAGCAACTTCAAACAGATTTTTTTTTTGAGCCAATTCACTTGCAGCATAGGCTGATAAAGCAGTATTAATCTCCTGCTTTAAATCAAGTTTCTGTCACAAGGCTCCATTAATCTCCCACCCCCTGTTATCAAATGTCTCCGTGGCAGGAAATTATATTTCTAAATTGAATTTTGTTCTGTTTCAATGTAGTAAGAAATATTTTCCAGACGACTAATAGGATGCATAAAGATTGTGACTCTGACAATGCTTGGAGATAAATAAAAGCTATAAATTAAAGCCATTTTAGTTCCAGAGTTGGCATGGCAGCAAAATAGAAGGCATTGATTACCTGGGAAAGAGTAATCAAATATAAGATTTTAAATGAAAAGTGAGGCAGCAGATGGTTAACTTTTTAATTTACCTTTTTATAGCAATTGCCCATAAAGGTAAAAAAAAAATCAATCTAATGAGTCTCTTGGCACTAATAAAACACGCATTGATTTTAGTGCATATGCTTACTCTACAAGATGTCCAAACCTGGTTGCTCTACTTGTGATGGAAATGGATACTGTTTATGGGAGCTTGAGTCGAGATAAATCTACAGTAAGGAAATGTCTTGGCAATAAATTGATTAGGAAAGAACAAAGATGCTTCATTTTAGGAGCAGAAAGCAAATGTTGTGACCTGAATTGAAAGCTTACTACCTGTGTGACCTCAAGGAAGTCAATTAACCTCTGACTGAGCCTCACCTTCCTTATCTATAAAATGAAGGTGTTAGACTTACAAGATCCTATCCAGTTATGAGGTCCCATCCCAATTCTGAATCTGTGAATATATGATGCCAAGACAATGAGACTCAGGAAATCCAGTCCAGTAGCAGTGGGGAATTCAAGACAAATATAGACTTTAGGGGTGGGAGGAAAGAGATGCTCCTGAAGAACAGAAACTGTTCTTCTTTTATTGTACTTTCCCCAGGACTTATCGCAGTGCCTGGTGCATAGAAGACACTTAATAAATGCTTATTGATTGGTTGATGGACTGATTTCTGGGGGAAACAATAAATGCAAGTATTTCAATAGCACTTTGTTGGATTTTACTTTGGTTTTCAGTAACTTTATACTGCTTACATTCTCTTCCATCTGCCTGGATTCTCTTTGATAACAGATATCTAGAGAAGAACTCTAAAGTTTGATTGGAGGCAGCTTCTACAAGATGGCCTATTTAAAATGAACTTTTTAATGATATAGTACATCAAGTTATCTCTATGTCTTCTAGCGCATACATTAATTAATGCTCTCCATGAAAAAAGTGAATAGGGGGACAGAATATAAGCACCTCAAGGGTAGGGATTGGTTGAACTATGAAGTCCCTTTTCAAATCTAGATTTATGAACCTATTCTCCTAAGATCTCCTAACCAATTAGCACATTGGGAAGTCCAAACTGGAGACAAAGAAATAGGGCAGAAAAGATAATAAAACAAGTGGTATATAAAATGGCAAAAATGGATAGCTGATCCCTACTGCCTCTCTCTTCACAAAGTTCTATACATTAACACACAACTGCAGTTTTGGGAGAACTGAAATGGCATATATCAGAAGCCAGACAACCACATCATAGCATTATTAGAAACTTTGAGCTATGAAACATGTAAATTTATGTGCAATCAAGTCAATAAGCATTTGTTAAATGTTGACTATGTTCCAGGCACTGTGCTAAAGGTTTGGGATACAATGTAAATAAAAAACAATCCTTCTGCTCCAGGAACTCACATGCTTATGGGATAGACAACATGCAAACAGCTATGCACATACAAGACATTTACAGGGTAAATTGGAGTTAATTTCAGAGGGAAGGCACTAGCATTGATATGGACTGGGAAAGGCCTACTGCAGAAAGTAGATTTGAGTGAGACTTGAAGGCAGCAGGGGTAGTCAGGAGACAGAGATGAGAAGGAAGAGTATCCAAGGCTGGAAGGGAGTGAAAAGACCCTAAAGGTAGCAAGGAGTCCAGCGTCCGGGATCACAGAGTATGGGGAGGTGGGTAAAATGTAAAAGTACTGAAAAGATAGCAAGGGGCCAGCCTTAGATCAACTCCCTGACCTTTTTTTTTTTAACTTTGCTGCTTTGTGGCAATTCCTTTTTAAAAATATTATTAATCATTTGTTTTTACATCAACTATATTTTCCTACTGTACCCTACCTTTCTTCCTCTCAAAAAAATCTATCCCTTTGAACAGCTAAGACATTCCTTTAATAGTTTGATAAGGGGGCAGCTAGGTGGAGCAGTGGATAGAGCACTGGCCTTAAAGTCAGGAGGACCTGAGTTCTAATTCCACCTCAGACCAAACACTTGACATTTACTAGCTGTGCACCCCTGGGCAAGTCACTTAACCCCAATTGCCTAAAAAAAAAATTTTTTTTTAAAATGGTTTGATAAGACATTAAATCTTTGTTCTATTGTCATTTTTGCAATATTGGCTTGGCCAAGCCACAAGCACTGAATATTCCTCCAGTAATTTAAGTTGTCTTTTATTTCTTTAAGAAATATTTTTATAATTGAATCAATACAAGCACTTAGTATGCTTTGGTAGACTAAACCTCAAATATTTTATGGTTGAGTGGGAATTTGTTTTATTGCCTCCCATATTTTGTTATTACTATATAGAAATGCTGTTGATTTTTGTGGATTTATTTTGTAGCCTATAATTTTGCTGAAACAATTTTCTCAATGTGCTTCTTGGCTGATGCCCTAGGATTTTCTAAGTTAGCTATTATGTCGTTATTAAATTGGAATTGTCTTGCCTCTTCTTGGCCTATCTTTACGCCTTTAATTTCTTTCTTTTGGCTTATTGCTATTGTAAAAATTTGTAGAACTATGTTAAATAATTGAGAGGAAAGGAGTCATCTTTGATTTGCTCTTGAATTTGTTGGGGAAACATCTATTGTATTCACATTGCATATAATTCTTTTTGATTTTTGATACAAGATTTTTAACATATTTTTAAAATCCCTCTATGACTACATTGTATAGGATAGCTTAAATGAATGCTGTACTTTGTCAAAGATAAAATATATTGTATAAATTGAGATAATCATAAGGTTATGGATTTTTTCATTCTTAGTATGATTATGTTTATTTTTTCATAATGTTGAGTCATTTTGCATCTCTGGTATAAATCTAACTTGGTCAAATTAATTATTTATGTGGATAAATTCCTATAATCTTTTTTGCCAGGATTTTAAAATTTTCTAATAAATTTTCATTAATAGTATTGGTTATATATCTCTTTCTTCACTTTATCTTTCCCTGGTTTAGTTATTAAGACTATATTTGTCTCGAAAAAGGAGTCTGGTAGAGTGCTTTCCCCCACCACCATCAGTTTTCAGCATAATTCCCTTGTTTATCAATGTTTATTTGGTAAAATTTTGATTCTGCTTTTTTTATAGCATAATTATAATTTGATTTTTTGTATTGACCTGAGTCATAGCAAATGTTGTTCCAGCCTCTCAATTTTATTTTATGTGTGCATTTGCCTTTTTTAGACGTATTTCTTGTAAGAAACAAATTTCAGAGTTTTGTTTTCTTATTCAATCTGCCACACTCTTTCATTTTATTGTAATGTTTAATTCATTCACATTTAAAGTTATGAGAGTTAGGTTTATATTTTCTTCTGTTCCTGTCCTTAATAGTATTCATTAGAATTTTTTTTTGTTCTTAGCCTTCCTCTTTTAAGTCAGTAGTCTGTCCCCACAATTAGTTTTACTTAAGCTACTTTGATACAACACTATTCCCTCAGGCATATTGAATCTTTTACTCCACCTCTCCCATTTATCAATGTTTTCCCTAGTTTTGAGGTTTTAATTTATTGATTTCTGGATTTCTTTTATTTAGTTATCTAATTCTTCCCCTATTTTTCCCCCTCTCAATTCATTGGTTAATTCAAAACTCCCCCTCTTCCTTCTCCCCTTCAATATCTTTAATATCCTACATTTTTTTTCTTTTTCTGTTCTTACTTGGAAGATATTCTTTACCTTGTTCTCTTCATTCTTTCTCTTCTCTTTTTATCTGGTCTGAACTTCTTGTTCAGATTAAAACATTGTTGATCATCTATATATTTATTCCTTTTTAAATCTCTCTGTGATGCTCATGGGATTAAAACTTCTAAAATACCAACTTTCAGTTTCTTCTTGTAACCCATTTCTAAGTCATTGCCTTTGTAAGTACGTATTACCTCATCATTTCTTTTTTCTGCTGTGCCTCACTCCTAGAAGTATCAATTCGTGAGGGAAGTAATGAAGTTAGAAATATCACATGTGGTAGAAATGTCTCTGTGTCTCAAATTGTATTTCAGTTATACTCCCTATCTTACTCATGATTAGTCTCCTCCTTTGCCGTGCAATCTTATCTCAGTTTTTGCCCTTGCTACCCTCCTGAGTGCCAGATGCCTCCAGGAGCTCTGATTTTCCTTCTCTTGGGGCAGGATGTTGTCCAAGAGAAAACAGCACTCTCTGAAAGAAAATAGCCCTTCTGTGCAATAATTCCCCAGATCAGACACATTATGAGATCATAAGTTTAATTA
Source organism: Vombatus ursinus (assembly GCF_900497805.2). Classification (NCBI taxonomy): domain Eukaryota; kingdom Metazoa; phylum Chordata; class Mammalia; order Diprotodontia; family Vombatidae; genus Vombatus; species Vombatus ursinus. The sequence continues at coordinate 31,711,076 of NW_020940360.1, forward strand.
TACACATATACGTCTTCCCTCATGGGGGAAGCCACATCCCATGGTTGAGTTAAGACCTCTCCCTTTCATTCCCCATGTTTCAATCTTTCTCTTCTTCCTCTCTTTTTCTCCTGTAGTCCCTCTTCTTGTTGAGAGGCTATAGGAGTTATACTGAACCTTTATTCTTCAACCATGGATTTCATTAGTGTATGTTGCACATTCTTTTCTGTCCTCCCCCTCCCCCTCTCTATTTATGAACCTTCCATTCTGCAATTTTATTCTAAAATATATGGCAGTTTACCTCTAGGGGAGTTGTGTAGTTTAGTCCATGGTGTTTTAGGCCTACTTCTCCACCATCACTTCTTATATTTCTTTAAATTCCAAGTTCATCTTTGTTTCCTTGGGACTTAAAAAAAAAAAGCTTTTATTTTAATGTTACCTCTTAAAAAAAAAACCTGTGTGTCAGGCTTTCTCTCTCTTAAAAAAAAACCTCTTTATAAAAGAGATGAGGTAATTTATTTCATTATTTATTCTGTCCTTGATAATTGTATTCATTTACATTTTTGTGTGTCTCTATTTTAGAGGATTTAAAAGTCAAACATTTTGCTTATATCTTTTGTATTGTCTAGAAATGTCTCAAATACCCCTCTTTTATTGAACAACAATCTTTTCATTAAGAATTGGGTACAGTTTTTTTCAGAGTACATCATTTTGCACTGTGATCTCCTTTGATCTTCAGAATATATTATTCCATTCCCATCTGCAGTTTTGAATGAGCAGAGAATAATCTTGTGTCATTTGAATTTCCAGTGCTTTGTATTTGAAGGTTCTTCACCTAGACACTTGAAGAATTCCATTTTTGTCATTGGAATTGTTAACTACCAAATTAACTATGAGGCATTTTAGAGTTTTAAGAATAGTTGGGGTTTTTTTTTGTTTGTTTGTTTTTGTAGACTCTGGGGAATCTTTCAATGAGTTCTTTGTTTTCTATATTCAATAATTCTGGAAATTTTTAATATATGATTTTCTCTTCTGTACTGTTCACTTTTTAATTTTTTCTGGGATACTTATGATCCATAAAGATTCATCTCCTCCTTACTTCCCCTTTTGGAGACTGACTCAAACTAGTATGAGAAAGTAGTATCTTAAAGTACAGTTCATAAGCCACATTTCTCAAGAGTGAGCTGTGAATGAATGCTGAATTCAGAAAACTAGTAAGATCTTTTTATTAAGTTTTCCATTTGAACATAATTTTGACAGAGCAGAAAAATAAATGCTCCTGGGGTAAATGTCATCAAATGAGAATCAAGATAATTACTCCTGTCCATGCCTGTGTTTTGACATTGCATTCTGCATAAATGACAATGCCAGATGTCTAGCCTCTGAACTTGTTTTTTTATTAGGAAGGTTAGCCATCTAATCTAGTGCTATATACATTTCAGACATTTGTGATATATTTAGTTGGTGCCCAGAGGTTTGGTAAAGTTCAATGTGGAATTAATTTGTGATTCCAAGTGCCAGGTTAGGACATTCCAAAGTTTAAGATGAGTACATTTACCATAGTGTTGAAATTCATATTAATTTTATAAACATGAAATTTAACAAGAAGTGCTTAATTTTCCCAGGTATCATTCACTCCCCTCTTGATATAAAAAACATTAATCTCAAAAGATCCTTATAAGAAAAAAATCATCTGAGTTGCCAGATATTGGCATGAAATTAATGGAGCCCAAATAATGAACATGTTCAAATCCTTCAGTAAAAAGACTAACAAGTGCCATTTGTAAGTATTTCCCATTACCAGTTATTCTTCCAAGCAGACTGCTTTGGATCAGTTTAAGAATTACTTTCAACAATTAAAAGTAATTCCTGCTTTGTTTTTCTTGTTTTCAGTGGGGAAAAAAGGAAAGGGGAGGGAAAGGAAATAAAAAGAAGGGGAAAGAGAGGGGGAAGAAAGGAAGGAAAGAAGGAAGAAAGTATTGTTAAATATACAGGAGAGAACAGAAGGAAGGCTAGAAAGGTTCAAAGCAGAACAGCTTTGAAAGTTCTGTATTGAATTATTTTTATATTTTAAAAGAAAAGTAAGTTGTTCATAATAGACATTTAAAGATTCATGTCTTTACTATTCTACTGTATATGGAAAATGTCCATTTTATTTGGTGTTTAAGTCCAGAAGGAAAGGGAAATAAAAATGAAAATAAAAACAAAGCTTATGAACAAAACAGACACAAATAAAAATAAACTCTTGCTCAAAAGATTGTCCTAATTAACAAACCACTACTGTACAGTCTAGCAATGGTTGATAACCTTGCAGGACAAAGGTGAAAATTAAAATAGAAGCTGGCCACATTTGTATTGTCTTCCCTAGAAACCTGAGAAAGGGTTATTCTCCAAAGCTACATATTAAATGGAGAGCTTTACTGTAGACTTGCCTACTTTTTTTTCAAAGGTGAATAGAAAATTTTATAAAAAGAAAAAATGTTTATATAAATTAATTAAACTTCAAAAACAATAAAAAATTCAATGTATAGACTTACTTTCACTCCAGAAAATCATGGGGCCAGAATGAGGTCCAAAGACTTTATTGAGAAGAATGGAAATTGTTGCCTCCACTGACTGGTTAAAACACATACCCCATGAAATAAAACCTGAGTAAAGTAATTATGTCTCTAAATTACCTAAGGGATGCTTCCAGTCATCCAGTGGAGAGCTCTGAATGGTCCAAAGATCAGCATTAGCTCTATCTTGAGCTGACAAATCCATTCTGAGGTCATTCAAGGAGAGCAAGATGGAGGATTCTCCCTTGTTCTCTCTCTGAAACAAACCAAATCCCCAATCCAAATAAAAACACAAGAGTATTTTCAGTCCCTCTCAAGCTTGGTTTTAATGTTTGGGAACTTTACTCTAAAATATGGAACTAGACAATCCACATGGGTTTGTTTCCCTGTTCTTTCTCCTTGAATTCAAAATTGTGTGTGATGCTCCCTCACTAAAATCTTAATTCTAGAAAACACTGATCCGTTATGCTTGTACTGAATACAAGGGCAAATAATTGATTTTTACTTATCAATCCCTCCATGCTCCCCCACACCACCCCACATCCAGAATCTTTGACTGAGTAGCAAAAGCATCTCCCAGAGCAAACATAAAGTGCATTCAAAGACTTGACTTTATAAATGGCTGGTTAATCAAGCTGAAAAGCAGTGTGAAAAGAGGAGGCTGACTGACATGAATTTCTCATCCCCATCTGGATTTAAATACCAACACTTCCATTAAAAGGTAATAGGCTGAAGCTAATGAACTTTCTTCCTGCACAAGTCAGCCTGAAGAAGTAACAAGATCTTCAACCTTACAAGGTTCCTTCAGTCCTGTCAGTGACTCAACACTTTCAGAGCATCCCAAAAAGCACAAAGCAGGCTAATAAAGTAAGAAAGAACTAGGTCCCTGACCCCCAGGAACATACGTTCAAGTTAGGGATATACCACATATGTATGTGAATGTATATATGTGTGTACAGATATAGGGTATATCACAAACTTGAAAAGCTTAACCACATTTATTACTTAGCATTGAGTAAAGTGCAGATTACCATGGTCAGAACTGGGAATTGATGAAAAGAAGAGAGAATAAAGAAATGAAATCCACTACGAGATGCTTTCTAGCAGTGGTGAAGTTTGAGGTGATTTTGAAAAAAGGGAGTCACCCAGAATAGTGGAAAGAAGGTAATAGGCAATCCATAGGAAAAAAATGGCATTATTACTGGTACTCATGCAAGAATGAACAGTTACTTGTCAGTAGTGTTCTTATTAAAGGAAATCATGTCACTGGCTGAACAAACTCATATGTGGCTGAATCCAAACTGCTTAGTGGAGTACCCATAGGAATAGTCTCAAAATAAAATTCTAGATATGTGAATTTCTGGGCAGTGTAAAATTGGATTGAAAGAAATATATTTCTATGTCAATCAAGATAGTTTTTTTCTAAAAACTATGGAGTCTGAATGCAGATTGAAGCATACTATTTTCTCTTTTTTTGTTTTTTTTTCTTACTCGCGGTTTTCTCCTTTTGTTCTGATTCTTCTTTCACAACATGATGAATGTGGAAATATGTTTAATATGACTGTACATGTATAGCCTATATCAGTTTACTTGCCATCTTGGAGAGGGAGGGAGGGAGAAAAAAATTTTTGAACACAAAATCTTACAAAAGTGAATGTTGAAAACAATCTTTACATATAATTTGAAAAAATAAAATGCTATTAAGTGGGAAAAAAGATAGTCTTTTTCTGATTCCAGTTGGCCTGGTAGAGTGTACCCATATGATACTGAAAACAAGTAATAATTCTGTCATTAAATGTTGGGAAATATATTCTTACCACTGATATCAAAGAGGAACTGAAAAATAATAGGCCATGGAAACAAAAAATGGAGGGTGTTCACAAATGGGGAGAACATTATATAACTCATACTTCCTTCTAGAAATGGTGGATAGGGTTGACTTTTATAGATAGAATATATAACCTCCAGTAAAATAGAAGTGCTAGGCTAGAAATTGGTACAGGGGCATGTGACCTTTGGCATGCAACAAGTCAAAAGTGAAGATGGAGTTAAAACTAGAATAAGTATGGACTTCCCCTCTTCTCTTTGGCATATAACTCAGGAAATACAGATTCATTGCATGTTCTCTCTCCTTTCAAAGATAATGGCTTCATAGAGATCCAACAATCCATGCTCACCCCACATTCCCTCACATAACTTATGGAATAAGAGTCTGTGGACCCTATCAAGGCCCTTGAAATCATGGTGACATGGAGACTCTCATAGTCCATGGATTATGAGATTCTTACTTTTAAAAGATACAATTAATTAATTAATTTTAACAGGGAATTGGCCAATTAGCCTCTTCCTTATGAGCTTATGTAATGCTCTGCTGATGCAATCTCCACATGGACTTGACCATAAAAAGATATTTTATAGCTGGAGTAGAGTACATTGAAAAAGCCCTTCATTGGTCAGTCCTTTTGCTGTCTGACTGCATTCCATGAGAGTGACAATACTGTAAAAGGTATGTTATAGCTGAGGCCAACATGTGGCCCATGATTATGGGGTCCTGTTCATTGTCTCTCTGCATTGGTTCTTTCCTGTTTTATGTGAAGGAGATTGGAGATGGCTATGATTTTGTGAACTTTGAAATGTCAAGAGAGTGAGACATCAGATTTCAGGAGGCAGAGTCCATGACGATATTTACCAGAAATCAAATGGTAAGGAACAGAATCCCTAGTTATGCTACATTTGGAAATGAAGTTGGTGGGGGAAAATGTTAAGTAAAAACAGCATTGAATCTGTATCCACACTCCTCAGGGACTGATCTCATATAGGGAGGATTGTGCCCCCCAGGTGTTGTGACGAAATGTTGTCACTTCTATACTTGCTATATCTTTAAAGTAAATATTATATTATAAAAGCAAATTGATGTCAATTGGTTAAATGGAACTGAGGCAGTAATCACTGGTAGAGGTAAGAGAAAATACACCAGAATCAGAGCTCTTTCCAATACCATTAGAGAAGAAATACCCCAATACCTCAAAGGCACTCCTAGATCCCTAAGGGGGAGATATAACCTGCCTTAGGATAGAGTCCAGAGTTTCACTACACATTCACCAAACATTAAATGCCTACTAAGTACAGAGTACTATGCTAGGTACTGGGAAATAGATAAAATTTAGATAAGACATAATACCTAACCTCATAGAATTTATAGTTTTGGTAGGGGAAATGAGATCTAAAGATAACTATCATGTAGACTATTAAATGATAAGTATAATAGAAAGGTTCAGAACCAAATTGAAATTATATAAAATTTGGTCTTCTTTCTTAAATCTTTCATATTATTAAGAGAACGCTACAATCTGCCAAAAGAAATCTAGTCTTTTTCCTCCTCCTATTCTACTGTGGGCCCAACTCATTTCCAAGATCTGTCCAAGATATATGGATTGATGAACAAGCTCTAAATAAGAAGTTCTCAACCTGAGGCCCACAGATAGATCTCAGGGGATTCATGAATTTAAATGAGAAAAAAAATGTCATGTTAATTTTCACTGACCTTTAGTTTCCTGTATAATCCTATATACTTTATTTCATGCATTTAAAAACATTACTCTGAAAAGGGGGTCTGTAGGTTTCACCAGACTGCCCAAGGAATCCATGATACACAAAAAGTTTAAGAACCACTGCCCTAAAATTGTCTCTCCAACTGCATATCATAGTCAAAATTCTTGTGCATTCTTCATCCATTTGACTTTTTCCTATAGATTTTTGGAGTTTTTGTCTTTGTGCAAAAATTATCCTTGCATAGAAGCTATTCTGGTAAATCAACAAAATTATTATTGAACTAAAATTTCCCCAAAGTTATAAATGTGCAGTTTAATCTCATGTTGTTGTTGTTGTTGTCATTGTTGTTGTTGTTTTTGTTTGTCCTTCATTTTTAGAGAGGGCCAATGACATCACAGGGTGTTGTCTTGATGACTTGTCAAGATAACTGGTGATGGCCCATGATGCAGTGGATGACCTTGGCATACTTGATGTCTGACCAAGTTCTAAGCACTTTACAGCTTCAACTGCCTTCATGGCTGTCGGAACAGATTGTTCTCATCTACCTATTCCACTGGGCAAAGTCTTCACGTGCTTAGGGTAGATATCCCCATAACTCACCAACAGGTTTAAAGTCTGTCAGTCACCCTTTATCTAGTTTAGCCCATCTACCAAGGTGGTTTTAGTGGGGATTTGGCCATACCCCATATGGCTACTCATGCTACAGCTTCTTGCAGCCACAAGTGAGAGTTGGTGATAAGTGGACACCAAAGGTGGATGAGCAGGGCTCATGAAAAGGGCTTGGCAAGCCCTCACACCAGAAGTACTAGTTCTCCCTGTACACCTCATACACCCCAGAAAGCAGACAGGACAAGGAGCTAAAATTCAGGAAGAACAAAAAAAATTAAGAGATAAATACTGCTTCAAAACAAAAAGATCAGCTAAGAGATTCATAAACAAAAAAGGAAAAATGAGATGGAAAGCATGGTACAATCAGTTAATGAACAAGTATAACAAAGGTCTGGCATGTATGCAAACCCCATCAGTTTGCTAAGATGGCTTCACTTACATGGAGGACACTAAGGAGCTACTTCTGGGAGAATCATCACTAGATCATGCACAGACATTCTGTATCTGGTTCCATTTGCCCTACCATGGGGATGAGAAGAGGCTTTTTACATTTTCTGTGTAGCCAGAGCTGTCAACGTCTTCAGAAAGGCCTGAGTCACCAATATGGGCATTTGCTTTGCTTTGGAATGTACATATTTATTACAAGGAATTTTATTTTCTTTTTTAACTGGAAAGTGAAGGTGGGTGGGACAGAAAGCATATTTTGGTTAATTGAAAAAATAAAATTGAGTGTTTTTTAAAAAGGTCTGAGTCAGGCATCTCTTTCTGCTGCATTTAACTCTCAAATAGTGAAGTGACTCCTACACCTTAGACTATACAGTAAGGGAGAAAACCATTGGGCCTTCATCACAAGGCACATGACCCCTTAGAAATGGGACTGGGGCCTTGGTCTTTTTGTTTATTCTTTTCCATTCTAGGTACAAGAAGTGGAGTCTTCAATCTTGTCCAGGAGCACAGGCAACAGGGATCCAGGAGTCCAGGAATTTAGGCCAGGTATTGCAGCCAGGCCAGCACCAATGCCTTGAGAAGCAAGAGTCCAAGACTATAGCCCAGCAGAAGCTGACAGCAATACCAACCTTGGATGTGACCTTTATGGGAAGTGGTTAGTCTAAATCACACACACATACACATATACTCAAAGAATCTGAAGTGGTGTAGGGAGAATTGTGTCCCAAGGTGTAGAGAAATATTTACCTTTGTTCTTCCTGTATCTGTGAAATAAATATCCCTTTGTAAAAGCCAGTTGATGTTGTCATTAATAATAGATAATAATAACAACAACCAGCATTCACATAGCACTTTAAGGTTTGCAAAGCACTTTACATATATTATCTCACTTGATCTTCATGAGAATCTCGTAAGGTAGGTGTTATTATTATTCCATTTTACACATGAGGAAACTGTGGCTGAGAAATTAAGTGACTTGCACAGGACCACAAAACTAGTAAGTGCCTAGAGCAAAATTTGAAATCAGGGTTTACTAACTCCAAGGTCAGTGCTCTGTCCACTACTAAAAAAAAAAAGAAAAGAAAAGAAAAAAAGTTAAATTACAATTATTGGAGGAGCTGCAGGAAAATGGGAACACTAATGCATTATTGATGGAACAGTAAATTTGTCCAGTCATTTTGGAAAGTAATGTGTAATAGATTGCCAAAGAAGAGAGAGGAAAGGAGAGGAGGGAAAGGGAGAAGAAAGGAGAAGATAAGAAAAGAATCGAAGCATTTTTAAAGGCACAGAAGGGAACAGAAGGAAAACAAGAAGGAAACACAAACAAGCAGGACAGTTTTGAAAGGTGCCTGTTGAAGTTATAATACTGAAGAGGAAAGGTCCTGAGTCTGGATTTCTTTCTCTATTTTGCTTCAGTGGCATTCTCACCCTTAGAGCTGCTTTTACCACAATGTTCCAGTAGGCTTCCTGTCCTAGATCTCTCCATCCCTGCAGCCTCTTCCTCTGATTGGTCATTTTTTCCCAGAACTTCCATTTTTAAGGAAAGACTCTGAGACCTTTTATTCCAACCAAGTTTACTCCTTCATTCTTCTTTGGGTCCTTAATCTTGAAATTCCAGATGTCTTTCTCCACTACACCTCAATATGACTATCTTCCCTATATACACCTTTTTTTTAATTCCTCATGTCCATTTATTACAAAGGAATACTATTCCATTATATTTCTATGTCACAATTTCTTCAGCTGTTATTTGATAGACACTTTATTTCCAAATTTTTCTACTAGAAACAAGGCAGCTTTGAGATTTTGTCCACACTTCTTTTTATTCATGCTGCCATCGTCCCATTAAAATATAAGCTTGAATGAAAGGACTGTATTTCTTTTTGCTTCTCTTTGTATCCTCAGTGTTTATCGAAATGCCTGGGACATAGTAAGTGTTTAGTAAATGATTTTTGACTTAAAAATCAAGCTTTTTATATGCAAATGTTTATTTTATTTGGTGTTTCTTGGGTTTGAATTGGTTTTTTTTTTTTATTTTAGAGGACAGGAGAGTCCAACTTTTTGTTAAGTCTCTAGCTTTGCCATCAAACAACAACTGCTCTTCAATACCCCACAGGCCCTTCTACTTTCAGTTTCAAACACCAAAATGCATGTAAACTTCCAAGCTACAAACACGTGCCAAAAAAAAAAAGTTCTGGGGATTAAAAAAAAAGACATTAGGAGTGAAAGTGTGTGTATAACATTTTCTTCTTCCATCAACTAGGTCCAATATATCTATCTTTACATGTTAATTCTTTAAAAAGAATGTGGGAGGATTTTTCAAAAGGACTACAAGAACACCTACAAGGAAGAAAGCAGGAAAAAAATTTAATGAAATAAAGGTTCGGGAGAAAAGATTGAAAAAATAAAGAGCTTAAAAGAGGAAGTGCAAAACCTTACCCAAGTAATGGACACTCTGAATATTGGAATAGACTAAACAGAAATCAGTGACAAAGATAGCAAGAAATATTAGAACAAAATTAAATGATTGAAAAAAGTTAGAAAATGTAACATATATGGTATTTTTTTAAACTGTCCCAGAAAAAATCTCAAGGTAATTTAACAATCATCAAACTCCCTGAAACCCATCACAAGAAAAAATCTTGAATACTAAATAATAAATCATAAATTAAAATTACCAAGATCTATTAGAATCAGAGAACAAAGTGAAAATAGAAAGAATCCATCAATTACTTCCTAAAAGAAGTCCCAAAAAGAAAAGTCCAGGGATGTTAGAGTTTCATGGTCAAAAAAAAAAATTGCTAGAAGCAACTATAAAGAAAAAGTTAAATCAAGGACTCACAATCAGAATCACACAAGACCTGGCAACTTTCACTTAATTGAGAGAAGATCTTGGAATATAATATTTCAAAAGGCAAGATATATGGGTTTACAACCAAAAGTAATGATCTGAAAAGCTGATTATAATTCTACAGAAGAAAAAAAAATAGATCTTTAATGGGATAGAAGACTTTTGAACACTTTTTATATTTAACATAAAACATTTTTATGTTTAACAGCTACATTAAAACTTTATAATGTAAACAACAATTTTTAAGAGAAACCTAGAGAGACAAATTTATTCAAGCACTTTCAAAAGTTTTATAACAAATAGCTGAAATCTTAATACAAAGAGAATAAACAACTGTCTCTTTAAAATAGAAAACCTATGTATTAAATACTACACATTGTTTTCAAAACTGTCTAGCTTTTCTTTGCTTCCTTGTAGGTCTTCATTTGTTCTCTGCTATGCACTTTTTACTTTATTTTCCCCTCCCCCACCAAAGAAGGCTACAATTAAGCATGAATATATAAAAATATATAGATAGATAGATAGATAGATAGATACCTATAAATATACACACATATACATTCAAACACATATATGAAAGACCATACGATGCTTATGTCCACTTGGCATGTTTCTCTGAAGGTAGATAGCATCTTCCTTCATAAGTCCAAGTCTTCCCATGTTTTTCTAAATCGACCAACTCATAATTTCTTACACCACAGCAATATTCCAACCCAATCACATTCTATCTGAGAGACTGCCTTTGAAAGTTTTTTTCCCCCAATTTTCTGCATTCCTTATATTCTTGGCTGCATAGGTTTCATTTATACAAGAAAATTTTAATTTAAAATAATCATAATTATGCCTTTTACACTTCAACAATGCTCTCACTTTATAATATAGTTTAAGGTCTGATATTGCTGAATCTGCTTCCTTTACATCTTTTTCTCCCTGGTTTCTTTGAAGTTCCTGACTTTTTGTTCTTCTGAATAAACTTCGTTATTATTTTTTTCTAACTCAGCAAGATAATCTTTTAGTAATTCAATTGGGATGGCATTATGTAAATAGATTACTTTGGTAAAATTGTAATTTTGTATTATATTGGCTTTACTTACACATGAACAATAAATATTACTTCAATTATTTAAATCTGACTTCATTTGTATAAAAAGTGTTTTATATTTATGTTCATATAGTTCCCATATCTCTTTTGGCAGTTATATTCTCAGATATTTTATGCTGTCTAGTTATTTTAAGTGGTCTAAAACAATATTGAATAATATGACTGACACATAATGTAGTTTTCCTATTTTTCTCTTGTGATTAAATTTATTTTAGCTTTAACTTTGTTTAAGATCATGATTACTACCTCTGCTTTTTTTTTAGGGGGGGGTGGGGCAATTGGGGTTAAGCGACTTGCCCAAAGTCACACAGTTAGTGGGTGTTATGTGTCTGAGGCCAGAGTTGAGCTCAGGTCCTCCTGACTCTGTCCACTTTGCCACCTAGCTGCTCCCTACCTCTGCTTTTTTTTTACATAATAAATTCTACCCCTGACCTTTATGTTTGTGTGTAGCTCTCATTTTTATAATATTTCCTGAAAGCGACATGTTCTTGAATTCAAATTTTTAATCTGCTATTAGTTTCCATTTTGTGGGTAAATTCATCCCATGCACATTCTAAACTATAATTACTTATTATATTACTTAATGAAATTTTCCTCCTTCCTATTTTTCCTCACTATCCTTCTCACCCTCTTCATTCCCCATCTCACCCCTCCCCACTCCTCTGCTTTACTTCTACCCACTTCTGCCCTCCTAATCTACCCACCCCTCCAAGAGTCTCTCCTTTATCCTCCCCCCCACCATATCTTTTAGCCATCTTATTTCTTTCTGAATTTTACACCCTTCTTTCTGAATTGTACACACTTCTAGATACATATGTTATTCCCTCCTTAACCCATTCCCAATGAGACTAAGGTTTCAGCACTACTCACCCTCCCCCCACTAGTTTTTTCTGTATCATTTTTTTTGCCTCATTTATATGAGATAATTGCTCCTTTTTATCTCTCCCTACACAGTTTTTTTAGAATCACCCTACCATATTCAACTCAGCCCAAGCCTTTCTTTCAAACTACCCAAATAAAAATGATAGTCATAAAAGAACTGATGATATTTTCATGTATAAGAAGTAAACAATTTGACCTTAGTGAGTCCTTTATAATTGGTCCTTAATGTTTACCTTTTACTTCTCCTGGATGTTATATGTCAAATTTTCCTTTAAGTTCTGCTGGATTTTTTTTTTCACAAATACCTGAAGTCTTTCAGTTCATTAAATATCTGGTTTGGTTTTTTTTTTATTCAGGATTATACTTAATTTTGCTGGGTAAGTTGCCCTTAGTTATAACTCCAGCTCTTTTGCTCTACAAAAGATAGTATTCCAAGACCTACAGTCCTTCAATGTAGTAGCTTCTAGGTCTTGTATAATCCTTATTATACCTACACAATATTTAAATTGTTTTTTTCTTGTTGTTTCCAACACATTCTCCTTAACTTTGGAGCTTTGAAACTTGGCTATGATATTTCTGTAAGTTTTCTTCCTCGGATCTCTTTCAGGTGGTGATTGATGGATTTTTTCTATTTCTGCTTTGCCTTCTTATTCTAGAACTTCAGGGCAATTTTCCTTGATAATGTCTTGTAACATTGTATTAAGATTCATTTTTTAATCATAATTTTCTGGTAGTCCGACTATTCTTATATTATTTCTCCTTGATCTGTTTTCCAGATCAGTTGTTTTTCTGATGAAATGTTTCACATTCTCTTCTCTTTTTTTTGTTCTTTTGATTTTGTTTTATTATTTCTTTGTTTCTTAGAATTAGGAAGTTAATTACTTCCTTTTGCCCAATTCTAGTTTTCAAGGAATTATTTTCATAAATAAATAATACATAATAAATTGCATATATAAATAATTAATGAATTGTTATATATAGTATTTTATACATGTATATTAATATATTATTTCATAAATAAATATATTTTTGTACATTTATAAATTATTTATTTTGAAGAATGGGTATGAGACATTATTTTCTTCCTTAAATTTTTGATTCTCTATTTCAAGTTGGTTGACTTTCTTTTCATAATTTTCTTGTATTGCTCTTATTTTTTTCTATTTTTTCCTTGATTACTCTTATTTGATTTTTAAAGTCCTTTTTAAGTTCTTCCAAAAAATATTTTGTGCTTGGGGCCATTTAACATTTCTCATTGAAAAAGGAGTGACTTTTTAAGTTCCATCATTTTCCTCTGAATATTAACCCAGATCTCCTCTATCCCCATACTAGCTATCTACAATTGAGTTCTTTCTCCTCTGCTTACTCATTTTTATTTTTTTGTTTGTTTTATTTTGTTTTTAGCAGCAATTAATGTGATCAAGTTCTAGTCCTGAGGTATGGGGAATGATGACCCAAATCTCAGTTCCTTCATTTTTGTTTGTCTGTTTTTTTTCTCGTATATATATATATATATATGTATTTAATTTTAGACTTGAATACTAAACTCAAATACATAATAAGAAAAGAAAAAGAAATACATTATAAACTTAAATATAAAATAAGAAAAGAAAAAAACACATGATCTGCATAGCAGAACATAAGAGAGGATTCAAAATATATAACAATAAATTCCCATTTCAAGAAAGGCTATATATTAAATACTATGTGTTATGTTGAAAGCTGCCATCTTTTCTTTGCTTCCTTGTAGGTTTTCTTTTGTTCTCTGCTGTACACTTTCTACTTTGTTCTTTTTTCCCCTTTCTCCCCTTCCTCTTCCGTCCCCCCATCCCAGGCCACAATTAAGCATGGATATGTTTATATTTAGATAGTAATATATACATACACATATACATACATACACATACATACTATGCTTTCCCTAAGAGGTTCTACTCCTAATCTTTGTTTCTATGTTTGTGCATATATATTTCCTATCCCTCCTGACCCCTCCACTTTATTTCTAACCACTACCTTGCCCTCCTATTACCCCTTCTCCAATGATCCCTCCCTTATCCTCCCATTCCCATTAATCTTAACACCCTTCTATCTCCCCCTTTAATCTATTCCCTCACTCTCCCCTCTAAGGATACTCCCTTATCTTCTCCCTCCTCTATATCTTCTTAGCAATTTATTTCTTTCTAAATTTAGAAGACTTTTATACTCTTCTAGATATATGTGTATTGTTTCCTCTTGAACCCATTCCCCATGACAGTAGGTTTCAAGAACTAACAGTTCCCTCCCCCATCTAATTCCTCTGTATCAGTTCTTCCTCTCACACATCATTTGTATAAGATAATTACTCTTTTTAGCTGTTCCTGAATGGTTTTAGTTTTTGAAGTCATATCCTGTTCAGGTCTACCCCACTCTTTCTTATGAACTACCCAATTACTAATAACAATCTTAGACATACGTTTTACATTTTACATACATAAAAGGGAAACAATCTGTCCTTATTGAGTCCCTTGTAACTGGTCTTTGGTATGTACCTTATGTTTTTCTTGGCTCTTGTATATCAAATCTTCTATTAAGTTTAGGTTTGTTTGTGTGTGTGTGTGTGTGTGTGTGTTTAAAAAAGTCCTGAAAGTCTGACAATTCATTAAATATGCATTTTTTTCACCCAGGATTATGCTTAAATTTTTTGGGTATGATATTTTCAGCCAGAATCCCAGTTCTTTTGCTCTTTGATATATTGTCTTCCAAGACTTGTGGTCTTTTGCTGTTGCAACTGCTAGGTCCTGTGTAATTCTTATTGTGGCACCACCATATGTAAACTGGTTTTTTTTCTTGTTGTTCATGATATTTTATTCTTGAGCTGGTGGTTTCAAATTTTAATGATAACATTCCTAGGGATTTTCCTCATAGGATCTCTTTCAGATGGTGATAGGTGGATTTTTTCTATTTCTACTTTCACCTCTTGTTCTAATGTTTCAGAACAATTTTCTTTATTTCATGTATAATCATATCAAGATTCTTTTTTTGATCATAGCTTTCAGGTAGTCTGATTATTCTTTTATTTTCTCTTCTTGATCTGTTCTTCAGATCAGTTTTGTTTTTCTTATGAGATGTTTCAGGTTCTCTTCTATTTTTTTCATTCTTTATACTTTGTTTTATTATTTCTTGGTATCTTATAACTTTGCTGGCTTCTCCATGCCCAGTTCTGATTTTCAAGGAGTCATTTTCTTCCTTAAGATTCTGGATCTCCTTTTCTAATTGGTTGACTTTCTTTTCATAATCTTGTTTTTCTTGGATTTTTTTTTTTTAGTTTTTCCTCAATCTCTCTCATTTGATTTTTAAAGTCTTTTTTAAGTTCTATAAATTCTTTTTGGGTAGGTGACCATTTGACATTACTCTTTGGGGTAGAAGAGGGTTTCTTTTCTTTGGTTTCCTCCTCTGAAGACAAACCCTGGTCCTTTCTATTCCCATAGATTCTTTCTCCTTTGCCTGTGCATTTTTCTTTTTTGGTAATAGCTTAATTTTTGTATGGGGGATGGTGCTTCTGGCCCCAGATCCTACTTCAATTCTCCTTTGTGACCTTGAACCCAAACCAAGACCTCCAGCCTCCTATAAGTGCCCCCCTCCACACTTCTACCTGGCTGGTTCCTTCTTGCCCCAGGGTGGTGTCTCTGCTGCACAACTGGCTCTGGCGTTCCTTGTCAGCAGAGGTTCCCTAGATCCTCCCCACTCAGATGCCCAACTACCCTCACTGTGTTGGGGGAGAGAGGATGGAAGTTCCTGTGGCTGGGATGGAGGCAGCCTCCCAACCCAGTTAACCCCAGGGTTTGTGGTTTGTTTAAGTGGTCCCTAGCCTGGAAGTGTTTACTCTTTTTTTGGGGGGGAGTGAGGCAATTGGGGTTAAGTGACTTGCCCAGAGTCACACAGCTAGTGAATATTATGTGTCTGAGGCTGGATTTGAACTCAGGTCCTCTTGACTCCAGGGCCGGTGCTCTATCCACTGCACCACCTAGCTGCCCAGAGGTGTTTACTCTTAAAAGGGTCCAAACCTCATCCCAGGATTTTTCTTCAGATTAGCTCCAATTGTCCCAGTAGGACCACTGTCCTGCCCCTTCTCTTGTTTATTTTTACCCACTCTGTTTGCCCTGAGGTGCTGTTTTATCTCCTTTGTGGAGGAAAACCTTGAGAGCTTGGAATTTTCTGACATACTCTGTCATCTTCCCAGAACCCTCTCTCTCACGTCCTTTTTACTGTTATTTTCTGAGGTCTGTCTGGCAGCTCAACCTTGGGCTCTTCTCTCCACTCCTAAGTCATAGCTAGAGCCCCTGGTCATGTAGGCCCACAAGTGATCTTACTCCCTACAGCTATCCTCTCTGCACTGGAACTGAAAACAGAGATTCTGGTCTCCTGCAGGTGCCCACAGCCAGCAGGATCCCAGCCCCTCTACTACTGTACTCACCAGGTGTCTGCTAGCTCCTTCTCAGTGAGATGAAAGTTTCTAAGGCTGAGGCTGCCTCCCAACCCCAGCTGCCCCTAGGACTTGTTGTTGGTTGGTTCTGCAGAGTTGGCCTAGAGGTTTGCACTTCACTCAGGTCTTCCCTGGAGTCCTCTTAGGCTATCTAAAGAGAACAACTGCTTTACCCCCGACTTTTATTTCCACTGCTCTACATTCTCTCTGAGGCAATATTCTGTCATTTAAGTGGAGGAAATTTGGAGAGCCGAAAAATTTCTGACCTACTCTATCATCTTCCCAGAATCCTCTCCGTTAATTCAGTTTTAAAAAGGAAAAGAAAATGAAAGTGAAAAAGAATACATGAGTGTGAAAGGAGGAAAAGGGGATGGAACCTATTATCAGTCATAACTGGAATGCTTGAGAAGAAGAGGATATAAATGTGGAAGAAGAGGTAGGGGGAATAGCATCAGATGAAACTCACTCTAATCTGAACCAGAAGGAAGATTCAACACATACTGAGAGAGAGAGAGAGAGAGAGGGAGAGAGATTTCCATACAGGTGTTAAGAAAGAGGACTGCGTATACTGAAGCCAGCTCCTACCAGCTAGAAAGAGTCAATTTGAATATGGGCATTTACACCTCAGAAGTCAGTGAATGCTATAAATCAGGGCTTGATTTATTGCTTTGTTGATTTCTAGACTTAATAAAGTGAGAAAAAAATGTTAATAATACAGATTAAGCTTTAAAATGTGTGGTTCTTTACAGAGAGCTTATTGTTAAAGATTTACAAGCACACCCATGGAGAATAATAATAGGAAGGGAATAATCACAAGTAAAACCAACTTCTTGATCCCAAAGCAGGAATTAAAAGAGGAAAAAAGAACTGGGAATTAAGGAGGTGGTCACTGATTGGATAAGGAATAAATTGTGCCATATGAATGTAATGAAATATTACTGTGCTATAAGAAATAACAAAAGAGACAATTTCAGAGAGTACTGAGAAGTAGAAAATGATGCAGAATGAAATGAGTAGAACGAAGAAAACAATTTATACAATGACAACATTATTAAAAAATAAAAAATAATTTGGAAAGTCACAAGAATTGTGATCAAAGAAACAACCAATCTTGATTCCAGAGGATCTGTCAATGCGTGATACTATCTACTTCCTGACAGGAAGGAAATGGATACAAGATGCAGATATAGATACAGATATAGAATGGATATACACATACATATACATCTATAGCAACTGTGTAGTTTTGTTTGCTTATTTTTTACAAGAGCTTATTTTTCCTATTTTTTTAGTTGGAGGAAGTTGGTTGAGAGAGGGGGAGATAGCATTGATAATCCCTCCAAAAAAAGAAAAAAGGAGGAAGACCCTTAAAACATTCTAAAAGGTACACAGAGGAGAACAGAAGGAAATTCAGAAGGAAGCACAGGCAAGAAGAACAGGTTTAAAATTGGCAGACTGAACTTATTATATACCTTCTAAAAAGAGGTAATGGTATGAAATAGAGATTTATAATTTTTAATAATATTGTTCCCCAATTACATGTAAAGACAATTTTGAGCATTCATTTTTTAAAAAAACTTGAGTTTTACATTTTTTCCCTCTCTCCCTGCCATTACCCCCTCTCTAAGACAGTAAGCAATTTGATATGGATTATACATGTTCAGTCATGCAAAATATATTGCCATATTAGTCATATCATGAAAGAAGACAAAAGGAAAAAAACACACAAAAATAAAGAAAGTGAAAAATAATATTCTTCAATCTGCATTCATAATCCATTTATTTCTCTGAGGTGGATAGCATTTTTCATCATGAGTCCTCTGGAATTGTCTTGGATCATTGTATTGCTGAGAATAGCTATGTCATTCACAGTTGATCATCATACAGTATTGCTGTTACTGTGTATAATGTTCTCTTGGTTCTGTTTACTTCATTTTGCATCAGCTCATATAAGTCTTTCCAGTTTTTTCTGAAATCTGCCTGCTCATCGCTTCTCATAGCATAGTAGTATCCCATTACAATCACATACCACACCTTGTTCTGCCATTCCCCAACTGATAGGCATCCCCTCAATTTCCAATTCTTTGCCACCACAAAAAGGTCTGTTATTAAATATTTTTGTGTAAATAGGTCTTTTTCCCTTTCTTTGATCTTTTTGGAATATAGACCTAGTAGTGGCATTGTTGCATCAAAAGGCGTGCACAGTTTTATAGCCCTTTGAGCATAGTTACAAATTACTCTCAAGAATGTCTGGACTAGTTCACAACTCCACCAATAGTCCATTAGTGTTTCAATTTTTCCACATCCCCTCCAGCATTTGTCATTTTCCTTTTCTATCATGTTAGCCAAATGATAGGAGTGAGGTGGTACCTCAGACTTGTTTTAATTTGCATTTCTCTATTTCTCACTTGATTGTGATTTAGAGCATTTTTTCATGACTATAGTTTTGATTTCTTCATCTGAAAACTGTCTGTTTATATCCTTTGACCATTTACCAATTGAGAAACGATTAGTATTCTCAGCAATTTGACACTATTCTCTATATATATGTGAGAAATATAAGACACTTGCTATAAAAATTGTTTCCGAGGGGCAGCTAGATGGCTCAGTGGATAGAGCACAGGCCCTGGACCGGCCTCAGACACACAACACTCACTAGCTGTGTGACTCTGGGCTAGTCACTTAACCCCAATTGCCTCATGTTAAAAAAAAAAAATTGTTTCCCAGCTTTCTGCTTTCCTTCTAATCTTGGTTGCACTGGTTTTGTTTGTAAAAACTTTTTAATTTAACATAATCAAAATTATCCATTTTATATCCAGTAATGCTTTCTATCTCGTTTGGGCATAAATTCTTTGCTTCTCTATAGATCTGACAGGTAAATTGTTCTTTGCTATCCTGATTTGCTGCATCGCCCTTTATGTTTAAATCATGTATCCATTTTCACCTTATCTTGATATATTGTATGAGATGTTAGTCTATACCTAGTTTCTAACATACTATTTCCAGTTTTCCCAATAGTTTTTGTTAAATAGTGAGTTCTTGTCCCAAAAGCTGAGGTCTTTGGGTTTATCAAGCACTAAATTACTATGATCATTTACTACTGTGTCTTATCCTAACCTAATCTATTCTACTCATCTACCACTGTATTTCTTAGATAGTACCAGATAGTTTTAATGATAACTGCTTTATAATACAATTTGAGATCTGGTATGGCGAGGTCACCTTTCTTCAGATTTGTTTTCATTAATTCCCTTAATATTCTTGACCTTTTGTTCTTCCAGTTGAATTGTCTCATGATTTTTTTCTAGTTCCATAAAATAAAATTTGGTAGTTTGATTGGTATAGCACTGAATACATAAATTATTTTAGGTAAAACTATCATTTTTATTATACTGGCTCAGCCTACCCATGAGCAATTAATATTTTTCCAATTGTTTAGATCTGAGTGTATTTGTGTGAAAAGTGTTTTGTAACTGTGTTCACATAGTTCCTGGATTTGTCTTGGCAGATAGACTCCCAAGTACTTTATATTGTCTACAGCTATTTTAAAAGGAATTTCTCTATCTCTTACTGCTGGGTTTTCTTGGTAATACATAGAAATGATGATAATTTATGTGAGTTTATTGAGATTTGTAGTTTCATATAAAATTTTCTTTTTGTGTTCTATTTCATAATCTAGAAAGTATCTCTTTTTGGTGTTTATTAAATTTATAGTAAAAATAGTTTTATAAAACTGATAGGAAAACAGCATTACAGGCGTTATATATCAAGCTCAGGTGAAACTGCCACTCTAAGTATTATACTTTGTGTATTTCATTTACACACTTATCTAGGGCCATGTTTGTTCGCTGTTTCTATTCACTACAACTATTACAAAAATGCCTGGCTCTTTCCAATGTGGTTTTCTTTCAACCATACTCAATGTAATTTTCCCATCAAGGTATTTTTATAGACTGGACAGTGTTAGAGTTCAGCATCTTCTTGTCAATGTTTAAATTTGACTAGACAGTAGCAATTGCTTTTTAATCTAAGCAAAACGATATGTCAAAGTGAATCTCTCCCATGAGAATCCTAATAATCCTGGCGAATCCCACTGCCCTCTAGGCAACTCGATAATATGAACCTTTAGTATAGAATGTCACAAACACTTAAGAAAGGAAGCATATAGAGCTACATGCAGTTTACAACATACAAACTCTAGCCTCTTTTGTACACAAGTTAATCATTCATTCATTCATTCAACAATCATTTATCGAGTGCTTCCTATGTGTCAGATACACTAGGAATAAAAAGACAAAAACTAAAAGCCCCTGCCCTCAAGGAACTTACACTACACTCTGTTAGGGGAAAACTATATGTGCATAGCTAAACATATATAAATCAAATACAAAGTATTTAGGAAGGGGGGGATCACTAGAAATCATGGGAATTGGGAAAATCTTATCTCAGGGCAGCACTTGAGCTCTACTCTCTTAGCTCTATACAATATATCATGCTGCCTCTTTTTGTCTATTGATTTAATAATTTAAGGAACCTCCTTTAGTCCAGGAATATCTGAGTTAAATGTTTCTCCTATAGCCTTCACAGCATTGATGAGAGCTGGGCACATAATAGACATTCAAAGTGCTCTTTAATTTGAATGGAATGAAGTTGGCTCACCAATAATGAAAGTTACAATAATAATGGTGAAATAAGTGCCAAGGTAATTTTCTGGGAGAGAAGGAACAAAATTAAGAGGGAGAAAGTAATAAATTTTGGATTTCTCTCAAAAGCTGTGTGCATAAACTGTCTTCTAAATGATCTCAGTTTTCAAACTGATAACCTCTCAGACTTGTTTAATTCATTTGCCATGGTAACTTCTTCAAAACTCCTGGTCACTTCTAAGAACAGAACAAATGACCAGGCTAAAAATATACCCCAAAGTTCACTGCCCTATCCAATTTTAAGAAATTACATTTGTAATGCACTTGCTAAAGGGTTTTTTAATGCCAAAGGAAAGCAGCACCATTTCTAACACAGACAAGAATAAAATCAATACATAGAGCCTATTTTCTGGACAAAATTCACTCCAAGTCCCTTAGCTTGCCACAAACCTAAAGTTTAATTTTTATCTAGGCCTGTGAGTTCATCTGTCTGGGGGAACTCCTGGTGTAGAAACTCCTTTCACCAATGCCAATCAGCTAAGTTATCTGTAGCTTACAATAGTAGGGGCAGCTGGAAAAAGCAGTGGATAGAGTGCCAGGCTTGGAGTCAGGAAGACTCATCTTCCAGAGTTTAAATTTGGCCTCAGACACTAGTCATGTGACCCTGGCAACCCTGTTTGCCTCAGTTTTCTCCTCTGTAAAATGAGCTAGAGAAGGAAATGACAAACCACTCCAGCATGTTTGCCAAGAAAACCCCAAATGAGGCCATGAAAAGTCAGACCCAACTGAAAATGACTGAACAACAAACAACTTGCAGTATTAGTGAACTGCCATGGGCATTGTGAGGATATGAGACTTGCTCAGGTTTGAATAGACAGAGACTTGAACCTAGATAGTCCTGAAAACAAGCCCAGTCTTCTAACCATTATGCCACATTGCCTCTCAAACCTTATAAAATGGAGAAAAAGAAAAAGATATCCAGTATAAACAAACAAAATCAAGATCCATGATTTGTTTTCCCTTACCATGGAACTACCTAAAATTCTATAACATTTTTCATTCCCAGATACCAAAGCATGAAGGGCT
This sequence comes from Vombatus ursinus, assembly GCF_900497805.2. NCBI lineage: Eukaryota > Metazoa > Chordata > Mammalia > Diprotodontia > Vombatidae > Vombatus > Vombatus ursinus. The sequence continues at coordinate 31,733,247 of NW_020940360.1, forward strand.
TTTTCCCATTGTGCATTGTATGGTAATGAGCATCTCATTTTAATCTCAGTCATTTCCAAAATATGCCATTCCACAGAGGATTGGTATTATACCTCTTCTTTACTCTGACTAAAATGAAACAGAGATTTGCTTACAAGGATAATCATTATAAAGCCAAGGTACAAATTATTCATTCTGGACACAGCTGCCCGACTAGATATGTCCTTCAGGACACAGAAATGTTTACAGATTTTGAAGACTGTTCAAAGTAATAAAATCAAAGCCTTAAGTCAGGCTACGCACTGGCTGTGAACTTTAGATTATACCAAGAAAGATAGGGTCATGTATTCCCACACCAAATCTCCAGAGGTGATAATAATCCTCCCTCTTAACAAGTGATAAATAAATTAGATAAAACTCTTGAAGAAAAATGAGGAACAATTCTGGGCTTGCTACATAGACATATTGTTTTATTATAAGCAGTTGTCATATTTCTCTGTGGGTGTGTGTGTGTGTGTTTCCAAGGATGATGTGATGCAGTTACTCAAAATCAAAAGATGTCCCATCCAGCCATCCACCATGGGCAACTTGTCATTTGCCCTACTTGCCTTCTCTCCTCCTCCCCCGCAGCATCCTCCAGACAAGACCTCCAGAGACCATGGTTCTCCTTCCCAGGGAAGTTAATCCACTAGGCTTTGGAACTCCATTCTGGGCTTTAGCTGTCCTGACTCGTGCACAAGTGAATGCAATTTACTTGACATTTTCCCAGCCTCTACACACATACATAATGCCTGCCAGTCCTTCCTTCCTCTTTCTCCCTCTAGGTGTGGAAACTAACCAAATCAATACTACCATAGCTCTTGGACAAACATGATAATCAAATGCCCTACATATGTATGTATGTATGTATGTGTGTATATGTGTGTGTGTAGTATCCCCCTATTAGAACATTAATTCCTTGGGGCACAGATTGCCTCATTTTTGTACTTTTAAAGTAGTGCCTAGAATAGTGTTTAAGGAATACTAAGTACTTAAGTGCTTTTCCATTAATATATTTTCATTACCTATTTCTTTCTAAATATGTAATGTTAATAGATCAATTCAATTCAGGAACATTTATTAAGTGGCTAGGGACTGAAGGCATAGTTTACTCCTTTATCCCATCCCCTTCCCTCCCACCCCTGCCTCTTCCCACTAGATTAATTTCTTTTAACTCTGACCTACCCCACTCCAAACCCAATTTACTCCTTCTACAATCTACCAGTAACTTCCATCTTGGCCTTCATAATTCCAATCTAATGTAAACAAACTCTTCTTCCCCTTTTACCTTTTCCGCAATTTCTCATTCCACATCATAGCATTAAATCCAACCTAGCTACCCCGAGAACACCACATAGTTGCCAATTTGACCTAATGGAGGCTGTCCCTTCATCCACTCCCTTCTTTCAAAGGAGTTGATATTCATACTCCTGGCTCTTTATTGTTGTTTATAGTTCATTGCCCTGATCCTCAATAGGCTATTATCCTTTCAACAAAATTAAACTAGAGCCTGCTATGTAGATCTTTGTCATAATCAATGACTAAATCTCCAGGTTATGCTTCTTTTTTCAATAATTTCAGCTTCTAGTTCATAGTCTTCCTCCTCCAACTCAACTCTCGCTTTTATCCACAGCAACAATAATATTTATACTGATGCTCTCTCTAGCATTCTGGACTCACAGTTCCACTTTCATTCAAATGACCTCTATCTCAGCTCCACTCCAATGACATGACAACGCGGTCACAAACTAAACTTCACTATCATTTGTTACTGCTCCATCCTTAAAAATTTTACTTCAGAAGTTCTCTGTTCTAACTACAGTTTCCTCCCACTTTTTTGTCCTACTGATCCCGACCTTTGGGTCAGCCTTTGGGCTTCACTGTTTTCCTCCTCTTACACCTACTTCTATCCTGCCTTCTTTTATCTCTCTCTATCCAGGCCATTTCAACCATAAGCCATCATTCTAGAATCTTTCACTCACTTAATATTCCACTGTTTTCCCCTGTACCAACGATTCCTCATCTCATCCTCTTGCCTAATAATTCTTTTTCTTTTCCTTCTTTTTTTTGTAACTCCCATCAACCTTTTTCTTGTCCCATTTCCCCAGTTGCTAAGCACTGCTGAAAAAAGTATTTAATCTGAACTATTGTTGTCCACTCTATGTTCACGCTAGTGCCTTAGTACTGTGTGGTAATCTTATTTATCTCTTTGACACCCACTATTGCATTCTGCATGATGCCTGTCCCAAGTTTGTGCTCATACCTCATTCCCACAGCCTCTTTTTGAGCCTTGATTTCCATCCCCACACTCAGCAGATGCCTTCACCTCTCCTCTTTAGTGAGAAGACTGAGGTTGATTCTACCCCCTCCCATCTATGTTGTAGCTAGCTAGTCACCAGATATGGGAAAAGCAGGTAGGCCCAGGAGAACAGTTTGCCCATGTCTGGGGTGGGGTGGGGTTTGATAGATGCTAAAGTCACATGTGGGAAGAAGTCAAACATCAAATTTGGAAATAGCTAAAAGTGAAGAATATAGATACCAAAGCTGGAATTAGAGAGAAATTATTTATAGAAGTCATTAAAAGAGCCACTGAAATGATACCATAGCTAAATCAAAGGGTTGAATGGGTAGTTAGGAGTGGTGCTAAGACTAAGCCTCAGCCAAGTAATGACAAGAGCTCCATTTATACATTGCATCTTTCACTGAGCTCTTTTTTCATAACTCCCTTTGAGACACAGTATAAGTCTGATTACTTACATTTTGTAGATGAAGAAAATTAGACTCAGAAATTGTAACTTGCCTAGATTCACACAGCAATTGTGTCAGTTGGGATTCAAGCTTGAGTAGCTCATGATGCCAGTTTTAGAGCTTTTTCCATAATACCATGATGCTCATAGAGCTCAGAAAGGCCTCAATGACACCACTTGCCATATAATAATAAATGTCTCAGTGCAGCTTCTTTAAAGGGACTTGCAACAACCTCAGGAGCGAGGAAGCCTCAAATTTTCTGTCTTCTCCTATCCTCTAGTCTTTCATTCATATCTCAAAAGAAGTCTTCTTTTGGCCAAGTCTTTCTCTTCCACTTGGGTTCTTCATCCAAACCCCTCCTGTCTTTACCAGAAATTTGCTCCATCAATCTCAATCAAGGCCTCTTTCAGAGTTCAAACCAGTCAATACTTAAAGAAATTAATTCAGGCTGTTCACTGGACGGTCAAATACTGAAGCTGAAGCTTAAATGCTTTGGCCACATAATGAGAAGACAGGACTCATTGGAAAAAACTCTGTTGTTGGAAAAGATTGAAGGCAAAAGTAAAAGGGGACAGCAGAGAATGAAACGGATAATATCATAGAAATGATGAATATTAATTTGGACAGACTTTGAGAGATGATAGGGGAGGATAGAAGTGCATGGCAGGCTGTGGGCCATGGGGTTATGAATAGTCAAACATGACTGAATAATTGAATAACAACTTCCCTCTCCATTTGCTCCTTTCTTTCTTGTCCAGGGATCTATTCCATATCTGGTACAACCAGGATCAGAGCTTGAGGGTTCAAACAAAGAGTCCATTTACTAAAATCACCTTACAATATCCCCAGGTAGAAGCAGTTCTCACAGCAGCTAAAATGCAATTTGGGAAGATGAACAACAAACTTAAAATCCTGGTTAAGAAGGTTAAAAGCAGTCAGGAAGGAGATTCCCTGGGGTCTCATGAGCTTCTTGCTAAAAGCCTAAAAACCACATTTATACTCTTTTTGCCCAAAGGTTCCACAGCTGGGTCCCAGATCAATACACCTTGGGGCAACACTAAACCAAACTGTCCCAAACTACAACTTCCTCAATTACAACAAACCCAGTTGGTGTTCTGAGAGTGTAGGGGAATAGCTGATACCTCCCCATGTCCAGCAATATCCTAGTTCACAATACCGTTCTACCGCCACACCTGCTTAGATCTTTTTTTTTTAAAACTCTTCCCTTAACTCTTGTAGACATTCCTCCAAGGCTCTCTCTCCTAGACCCTCTTATCTGCTTTCTATACTCTCTCCTTCGGTGAACTCATTCACTCCCACAATTTCAAGTGGTCCAGAAAGCATCTGGAGGACAATCAATATAGTAAGTGCCTTGAACCCTCACTATATGAGAATCAATCGAAGGAATTGGAGATACTTAGCAAAGACAAGAAAACCCTAGGGGAGTGGGAGAAGGATTATGATAGATATCTTCAAGTATTTAGACCTAAGGGCAGAACGGAGCACTGAATACATTAAAAAGGGGAAGTTTAAGCTTGATGTCATGAGAAAAAAAAAAACTTCTTTATGATTAAAATTGTTCAAGAGTATAATGTGAGTATCCCCCACGTTGGGAGTCTTCAATTAAAGCCTGAATGACTACTTGTTATAGTGGGAATTCCTTTCAGGAATGGGTTGAACTACATGGTACCTGAAGTTCCTTCCAACTTTAAAATTTTGTGATTCTCTATGCTATCCTATGGATGGTTTCCAAATATGTCATCTACAACCCTGATGTCTCAAGCTCCATACTCAAATTCCCACCTGATTGACCGGCATATCCACTTAAAAGTTCAACTGGCATCTCAAACTTCACATGTTCAAAACTAAATGTACCATCTTTCCTCTCAATTATTACTTTCATGAATTCCCTGATTCTATCAATGGCACCACCATTCATTCTTGCACCCTTGGATTTATGTGACTATTCACTTACAACCTTACTAATTCAGACCTTTCTTCAGAACTAATGTCAGTTTCCTAACTAATCTACCTTACTTTGGTCTCTTCTTCTATACCACACAGGAACATATTTGATCATGTCACTCCATTACTCCAAATCATCAATGGCCTCACTACCAATAAAGTGACCATTAAGGCACTCCAGAATCTAAATGCAATCTGTTTCAAATCTCATCTCACACTATTTCTCCTTATATAATCTATGCCCAGCTTTTTTTGTCTCCATGTTTTTCTCTATGTTTATGACATCCTTCCTCCTCCTCATCTCTGCTTATCTAAATCCTAATTACCATTCAAGGCCCATCTCAGTTCTTTCATAAAACCTTCTGTTAGAGGGAACATGATACCTATTTTCAAATATCTGAAGGACAATCATGTAAAAGTGACACATTGAATTTGTTATTCACCTTGGAGGGCTGAACTGAAAACAATGGGTAGAAATGGGAGGGAGGAAAAATTGAGCACTTATAAAAATGTCTAAACAAGGAAAGTTATCCAAAAGTGAAGTAGGCTGCCCCAGTAAGTAGCGTGACCCCTCTGACTTGGGGTCTTCATGCCAAAGCTGGACGGCCCCTTGTTGTAGAGAAGATTCTTTACAATGGCCTCTGGCGTTGCTTCCAGCTCTGAGATGCAGTAACTCTGACTCCTCAGATCAGGAGTGGTATCTTACTCCTCTGAACTTTATATAAATCACCTAGTTCAGATCTCTGCACTTTCAATTTTCTATTATTATAACGTAGGTACAGGTATTATCTCCCAATAATTGATTTTAAGCTCCTTGATAACTGTTATGTATCTTTGTATAAATATTCCAGCATCAATGTCTTTCATATAGTAAGTACCTTTTAAATGTTTGTCAAAAGAATGCATGAATGAATAAATTGCTAGAATACTTGTGCTCCATAATACTCATTCTGGCACTCAACCGTATCACACCTTGAATTGTTAATCAGCTGTATACCTTATAGCCAACCTCCCCCTCCCAACTGTAAAATTCTTGAGAGCAATGACTCGGTCTTATGCTTCCTTTGTACCCAAGCTTTCCCCAAATGAAAAAGTATGGAGCAAATACCTGTTGAACTGACTTGAGATGTTAATTTTAATAAGCATGACAATGATTCCCAAACCCTCACTGAGGAGCACTTCTTGCCACTTACACTTCTAGCCTTGTGTTACTCACCCAATGTACAGTAGGAGTTTTCAAGTTCTCTGTCACAGTTTATGATTTGATGGTTTTGCAACATTGGACACACAACCCATTTCCAAATATCAAGTATGCTTGGGATTTTACAAAGCTAATAAAAGTTAATGAGAATTCATGATCTATGTTCTGACAAGACATCTGTTCTTTTCTTTTGTAAATGACAAAAAGCCCACTTTGACTTGTTGTGACACAGTGGGAGAGAACAGATATGATCCAATTAATCACTCTAAACTATAAGCTATATTCAGTTATAGTTTCTCAACATGCTCGTCTTATATGGCTATTAATACGCTGCAGGTGCTCTTCTAAAATTGTCTTTTTACTGTAATTATGACATCCTCTGCTTTATTCACACGGTCACTTCCAAATCTTACCACATTAATAAAATCCCTAGATCAGGAGTTACTAAACTGGGGTTCAGGGATAGATTTCAGGGGATGTCAACTTGGTTGGGAAAAAAATTACATTTTTATTTTTACTAACCTCTCAGATGTAGCTTTTCCTTCAATTATGGATTTAAAGAGAAAGCAGTATTTTTCTAAGAAGGGGGCTACTGGTTTTACCAGATTCCCAAAGTGGATCCACAGAAACTGCCATAGAGCCTTTCATGGTTCACCTCAAGCACCACCTCCTACAGGTTTTTCCTGATTCCCTCACTTATTAGTGCTCCTTTCCTGCCTCTGACACAATCAGGTTGTGTGACCATGGACTAACCTCTTAGACCATAAGCTGCAATGAAGGTGCTGACCTCCGCCTTCTCTCTCTGTGGGGGAATTTCCTCACTTGGGAGTTCTCTACATCAATAAAATCAAAAGTCCAGTTCCTATCATTTGCCCACTTATTTATGTGGTTTCCTTTTAAGTCTTATTAGTCCATATAAGTCCTCGTACATAAAAATAAAAGAGTTTAGCCATAAGATGGAGGTGATGTGCAGTAATAGCTAGTAGGGATGCATGGATCAAGTTGAGTTTTTTGAGGATGTGGGATACAAGGGTATGTTTGTAGACAGTAGGAAAAGTCAGTAGTCAGGGAGAGATTGAAGTTAAGTGAGACAGTAGGGACGATAAAGGGGACAATCCTCTGGCCAAGCCAGAATGGAAAGGGATCATATGTTCATGCAGAGGAATTTGCCTTGACAAGAAAGGCAATCTCATCACGTGAGACAGGTAAGTGAAAAGATAGTGGTGAGTGGGAGAGTTAATTTGGAGGTATAAAAAGATTGCCTTGTAGCAGTGAGGGGCCAGTTAAAGTTATTTATAACATCAAAATAAATTTGTTCAGAAACATAAATTTGTAGTGGACCCAGTCAGCACAATTTTGTGATTTTCTCCAGCTTTGTTAAGCTGGAGAACAAAGCTGAACACAGCACCATTTATGTAGATTTAGTGGACGGTGGAAACAATCCAAGGCTGAGGCTTGGAAAGCCAATTATCAGTGACACTATATGGAGCAAGGGACTCAAAAAGAAAGTATGGAGTTTCAATATTTCACCAAAGGTTAAGATGAGGATGGAAAAGAGCATAGCTTGTGCAGGAATAATGACCTAGGAAAGAACTGAGGGGATATAAAGGGATTGGAAGTCATGGTGTGGATGAAGAACAGGATTTGGAGTTGCAAGGCAGAGGGAGAGGTGCAACGTGTGCATATAAAGGAATTTCAGAGTTTGTGGACATGGAAGTGGAGTACTGTGAGTGATCAAGGTTATGATCATCTCATTGCATGACTGACAGTGGAGGAACAATCATGTGAGGACTGTTACGGAACTGTGAGATTAGGATGTTTGAGAGAGTATCAATATGTATGTCGAAGGCCCCACTATGACGACAGGACCTAAAAAGGAAAAAAAAAAAAAAAAGACTGTGAGCTAGAAACTAAACTTACTGAGGAAAGAAGGGGAGTATCCTAGAGGTCAGTAGACAACTACTAGAATTTTGATTGAGTGACAGTATAAACTGAGTGAAACTCAAAGGAAGATAGATTACTAATTATGGCGGTAGAGGGAAAGTCTGGAAGTGACAATAGGGAACTAGAATTCCAACTACCCCACCTTCACCAGTCAATAAGGAAAAAATAAAAGCGCAGTGTTGGAAAAGGAGGCCAGGATGGCTGTCAGGAGGGGGCCAGATCAGAGTGAGAGCTCGACAATAAAAGGAATGGGAAAAGAAAAGATTTAAGAAGGGGCAGCTAGGTGGTGCAGTGGATAGAGCACCAGCCCTGAAGTCAGGAGGACCTGAGCTCAAAACCAGCCTCAGACCAAACACTTGACACTTACTAGCTGTGTGACCCTGGGCAAGTCACTTAACCCCAACTGCCTAAGCAAAAAAAAAAAATAAATTAAAATAAAATTTAAGATGACAGAAATAGGGAGGGGTCAAGGGACTGAAAGTGAGTGAACATACACAGGCATGAGAAAATATAAGTGGAAATGTAAAATATTATTTCAATAGTACTTCAAGAGGCAGTATTTCAAGATCTTAAAGCTGCATAATTTAAAATCTATACTTGATGAGAATCGTGGCTTCATGATCAATGGACATTGTCCAGTAGAGCAGTTTTTAAGGCAGCAACACCTTCCCTTCCTGTCCAGGTCTTTCCATAAATCCTTTCCTTAATGTTATACCCAATGAGTTCCTTCCTCTAGCTCTTAATATTTCATGGATACCAGTGCAACATAGGCTTTCTCTTATCTTTTTTTCCCCATTACATTAACTACCCACCTCCTATCTCCATCACTCATGGCCTTAAGCACCTCTCATGCTAGTTTCCTGATGCAACATGCTGGTAACATGCTACAGCTTGTGTCATTCTATTGCCTTTTGGGTCTCCTATAATTTTGGTCCTCTGTTGATTGTAGACATCTATGCAGAGTAATGGGAGAATACTGGGATCGAAAAAATGGGCTTTTACAGTTAAAGATCAATGAAATGTTATTGAATTTCCCAAATTTAGTCCAATCATGTTTGCTCCTCCTATTGAAAGAGTATCAGAAGGCAAGAGGATACCTGTCAAGCTGCAAGGCACTTAGGGCAGGACAAGTTACAGCTACGAATCACTATATTTTGGCCCATAAACTACATAGCTACTACATATACTAGTCCTGATAGTAGGTCTCACAGGGTGCCTCCACTATATAGCCTATCTATGCTAATCCTTCCCCTACTCTTTCCCACCACTGGTCCCCTGGCCTTGGTCCCCCCCAGAATGCCAGAAGGTAGTCTTTAACCATGGTCTATAAGAAACCATCACAACTACAGTAAGTTCTTTGTGGATGTCATGCAAGCAGGTTCTCCAAATTCAACCCACCCCCAATACCGTCCATTTACTATTTCCAAACTCTCCAAGTTTGGGCCATGACTACCTATCATTTCATTTTATTTTGTCCCATAACTAAACAAATTAATCAAACATTCCCCTCCTCCCACAACACACAAAATGTTCATCTGTAATTACTGTACACTATCCCAGATTTGCCACGTTACAAGGGATTGGAAAAGTCCTACAGCACTCCAATTCCAAAGTTTCTATGCCAGTTTCCTGCCCTTACAAATCTGGCTCAAATCATGTCTCTTATTTCTTTTTAAAAAATCATACATCTGTGCTTTTCTTCCTATAACACCAGCAGTTAACTTCATAGAGTCATTCTTTTTTCTGCTATAGCATTAGCCTTCATTTACTGAAAAAGAAGAAAAAATTTATTCTCTCCAGGTCTCCAACATACTACAGTTGTCCTTTTTGATGAAAAATTTGCACTCAACATATCCATCTACCTATAAACTAGAGATAATGCACAAAGTCAGTAACTTTAAGGAATGCTTTCAGTCTCTGCTTTAAAGGAGTTATTCCTCCTGAAAATTAAGACTTTCTGAATTATCAACTATAGGTTTCTCTAATAAAAATTTAAAAACATATGAAAGAATAAAATCCAAAAGAATTGTAGTTATTTCCATCTCTTTCAATGACTAGCACAGTGTCTGGAACATAGAAGGCATTTTAAAATTAAAATAATAATCCAATACTCCATGGCTTTAAGGACCATGAGATTTTTGGCTTAATTTTGTTATATATATATTTGTATTTCTTTTTAAAGCAAATGCACATTTTTCAAAACTAATTTATTAAAAATCATAAACAAATGCTTTGTACTTTTAAAATCTAAGTAACATAATTTTGGGGTTTTTTTAAATAAAATGTCAATGAATTCTTCTGAAATCAAATTGCTAAATAAAAATCTGGAGAAATTATACTATTTTTAAATAAAACAACTAAAACCTAGTTTTAAAATTTTTTCATACTACAGAAATTTAAAAGTAATCCTCAATATTTAAGGTGAGGTTTGGTACTAAAAACATTTTTCTGAGTTTAATATATACTCAAAAAATCCACAGGAAAAATGTAGCTCCAGGTGACTTTAAAATTTGGGAAGGTTTTCAACTTATTCTTATCTCAACATTTTTATCTTTTTCCAGTAACATTAGACAATCATCAACAAATATTTCATTTCTTCATAGGTGGCAAAATTTGCATATCATTCCTCTAATACTTGAAAGTTCTTTTAAGTATAAGCAATAGCACCCTAAAAGCTATGGAATATTATTGTTACTAACTTCCAGAAATAAAGGATAAAGATCTAAACACTAAAACATTTCTTTTGTTAAACCCTGCACAAAGACAGATTCTGTCACAATCCTCTTTTAATTTTTTTCCCTGGCAATGCATTAAGCCTATTCAGATGTGTTTTCTAAAATCAAACAGATCAAGGTATTTAAAAATGTATTTTGTAAACAATATATTTTAATTTTGTAGTAAGTAGCAAAATAAATATATTGAGCATGTTGATTTAAAAAGATGCTTTATGCAAAAATAATAAAAACATATATTAAATGATATATATCAGGTTAATTCATTCTATAGGTATGTCCTCAGAATTCATAAGTAAAAACAAAAATGACTGGTTAAAAGAATGATGATAAAATTTTACATTTAAATTCTACCTCAAATACAAATGAAAACTAAATCCAGGAATAAGAGATTTGAGAACATATATGTCTATAAATGCATGCATATAAATGATATATACAAGGGGCAAATTTACCAATTAAGACACAAAGTCCAATATAGTGTAAACTTTAATATGTAAATTAGATGTCATTTCATCACCTATTTATCAATGACACTGGTCTTAACTTTATATATTAAAATATTAAAAAGCTTAAAAAACATCATTGCAATATAGATACAATGTGAGAAAATACATATTTGTGGCTTTATACACAATCAAATTCAACCCATTTATATATTGTTTTTTTCTCAAAAAAATAAATGGCACTTTGCATGCAACAAAATATACAAGACTGGGAGAGTCTGGGTATGATTCAATTTGAGAGTAAAAATGGAAAAAACAAAAACAGATCATCTTCTGAAGCCTAACAATTAAATGGCAGAAGTGGAATGTACAACAGGACTGAGACTTAATACATTTGGTGCAGATTAAGGCAACATGAATAAGGAAAGGAGCTATTTCAAATACAAAACTATATACATGTATATGTATATACATGTAAATATATATATTTACAAATGAAATCTACTGCAATTGAAAATCTTCTGTAATTGTATCACAAACTTCAACAAACACACAATGAAAGAAAGGAGAAAAAAAAAGATCCTTTAGGAATTTTAAACATCAGCCCTGCCCCTGGGCTGCTTCTCTGTTGATGGTTTCCTAAATGACTTCTGCCACTCTGAATCACGCCTCAGTAGTCAGATGAGTTTTCCAGACTTCATTACGCCATCGTGTAACCATAGCTTCCACAGTGTAATGCCACAAGCAGCCTGTCCTTAAGGATTTCCTTACTTGGGTATTCAGGTAACTTGAGCATGTTGATGCTTAAAAAGAAAAAAAACAAAACAAAACAAAACCCACACCTCTATTAAATATGAAATTTCAGATTTTTTTTTTGGCACTGAAAACAGTACTAGATAATTAACATGAAACTGTCCTTTCAAATTTGCATTCAAATTGGAAAACCCTGAAGATGTATTTATGAAGGAAACAAAGCTTCACTGCTGTATTGCAGTACCCCTTAGCATTCAGATGGATTGTAGGAGAGTAAGTTCTTTTTGATTTAAAATGAAAAGCAACAGAACTTAGTTTGAAGAATCTCTGCAAATTAACTGTCCTAGTGACCCTTGGTGAGTAAATGTATTCCGTCATATCAGGGAGTGGTTCATCCCAACGCTCCTCCCACCATAACTGTAGAGATGCATACTTGTTGGGGATCAAAACAGAACCTGTGAATTCACTGATGAAGGAAATTCCCTTTACCAACACAAGGCAGCACCTTCTCTGCAGTTTAGTTTTAGAGAGTTGCCCAGTGTGTGGAGACGCAAGATTTGAACACATCTTCCTTGTTTGGAAGGCTGGCTCTCTATTCTCTATTGCCCAGAGCCTCTCAATTCTTTCAAAAAGTCTGAATAAAGTACATAATTCAGTGACCATATTTTTCTTTCAATTTATTAACACAAATCACACCTCTTTATATTAAAAAAATTAATTTAAAAAATTACAAAATGAAAGTTGCCCCTTTTTTGGAACCAAACCATTAATTTCACTGGTATAGAAAGAGAACTCTCAACGTGGAAAATCCGTTTACTAATTCAGAATTGCATCTACTCTGAAATTTACAATCTTGGAGAACTGCCCAGGACACTGAGAGGTTCAGCAACTTGCCCAGGGTCACACAGCCAGTGTCAGGGTCCTAAACTCAAGTCTTCAAATTTCCAAGGATGACTGTCAGCTGAAGGCATCTCACAACAAAAGATGAATACATTTAAATAAATATAATAATTCATATGTATATAGTGCTTGAAGTTTTGCAAGGCGCTCCGAGGCTGTTTAACATACCATGTACTTGATGTTGGTAGCAGATTTGGAGTGTAGGGCACAGCAGCTATTGTAAAATTTTGCAATCCACTTCCACCCATTATATTAGCAAAACCACCATGTGGGACCCTGGAACTAAAAAAAAAAGTATGTTATTAAGGAATAATTTTAGGAGAAACTTTTAAAATCTACATTATACAATGTTTTTTCAATATTACTCTCTCTCTTATTTATCTCAGGAAAAAGTGATGAAGGCCACCACTATGTTGAGTGGAACAGATCCCCTGTGGAAAAACTTACAGGATGATACACAAAAGAATCAACAGCGAGGCACCTAGGATACCTGGATAAGTTAGGGTGTGTATTAACAGAGAGAGAACATTCAAATCGACAAGACCCCAAATCCTTTTGAGTATACTCCACTATATATGGACGAGACCTGTTTTATACTTGATCCACAGGTCCTATGTGGGGAGCAGTAATTCCCTTTTATAAGAATCATGAGGGAAACTGGAGGCTTTACTGCACACTTCCTTCTGAGTGTTTCGTGCTGTTTTTCAACTCTGAAAGTCAAATACAGTACCAAAGCAAAAATGATCAGTACAATCTCTTATCAAATAAAATGCTCTGCCATGGAAAAAGTATGGATGGATACACAGCATAAACTCTGGAAGGTACAAACAACTGATTCAATTCCACCTAACAATTATTGGCTTTTTGTTTTCTGAACTCACCAAGATTTCCATTTTAAAAGCCCACATGCAATTGTGCAAAAATGCCCAGAGGTATTTACTTATCAAAAAACTTACATGAAAGAGCTTCAAAAAGCAAGGAAGATGGAGAGGACAGAATCACTCTTTGAATGTTAGTTGTATTGCCTCAAAAAGTAGCTATGTGTAGAAGGGGAATAATAAAGAGCACTTAAGGACTAAAAATAAAATGATCAACTCAGAGGACTAATAAATAATGGCTTCAAGAAAATTAAAAATTCATCATATAAATGGGGAAGATCTGAATTTCTCAGAATATTTAACTTCAATAAATGTAATACAACTGTTTCTACTCCACTATTTTAGGTTAACTAAAAATAGTAAAATATTGTATTTTAAAAGGAACATTTATTCCACTTGTTTAATCATGATTAATGAGAAATATTTGTTACTAGTTCCATTTAAGTAATTTTATGGTACACAGTGGAAGAATTTAATTTTTTAAAGTTGCACTGAAGGCATACTCTATCTAGAGCATAAAGAAACTGACATTTCAATACAACTAAGATTTCGTTGGTGTTTGAATTCCCTTTACCAGCATATATCACAACCTTTCCACACATTCTCAGTCTGTGTGATTGTTATCTGTTTGTTCCTACGATGCTATATGGAGAATTCATAGAATTCTTTTGGAAACCTTTTCTTTTAAAAACATAACCAGACTACCTTGATGTATACTTGTCATGAGCAATAAGTTATTAGTTATATCACCACACATCTTTCCATATTCAAAATTACTGGTAATTATGATCCTTTCGAGATCATGTTCTATGATTGATGGCTGTATAATAAAACACTGCCAACAGAATATCAGTGTTAGAAACGGGTTTTTTGGCAGCCAGCAGTTGAATACCACTGAAGGTACTGAACAAATCCTCTTCTATTCAATTCTGTGTCAAGTTAGGTCCATTTATAATACTTGTCCAAGACAAGGGATTGATGGACTAACTTATCAGGCTGCCTATTCAGATGCATGTCAAAAATCTAGACAACGGGGGCAGCTAGGTGGCGCAGTGGATAGAGCACCAGCCCTGAAGTCAGGAGGACCTCAGTTCAAATCTGACCTCAGACCAATCACTTGACACTACCTGTGTGACCCTGGGCAAGTCACTTAACCCCAATTGCATAAAAAGGAAAAAAAAGAAAAATCTAGACAATGTCTTCTTTATTCCCTTTCTTTTTTCATTATGGATAGTAAGATCCATAATTCAATACTATGGATTTCAATGAAGAGCCTTTGTGGCACTCCAAAATTATGCAATTATTACAACGTAGGTGGCATAGTGGGTACAGTGCCAGGCCTGGAGTCAGGAGACACGAGTTCAAATCCAGCCGCAGATGCTTACTAGCTATACGACACTAGGCAAGTCACTTAACCCAGCCTTCCAAACAAGGAACACTTAACCCTTAAGTCTCAGTTTCCTCATCTATAAAATGAGCTGGAGAAGGAAAATGGCAAATCACTCCAGTATCTTTGCCAAGAGAACCCCAATGGGGTCACAAAGAGTCAGACACAACTAAAAACCAACTGAAGAACAACAAAAATGTGTGAATAGTAGCATTTGGAGAATCTTTTTTTGTCAATAAAGAATTCTTTTTGTTTGGAGTCTTCTCAGGATATCTTCTAAGACAAAAATGAATATTCTGTTTTATATCTTGTTTGATAACAGTAATCAGAAGACTACTGATATAGTTATCTCCATGTTTAAAACTGTTAGTATTCCACAATGTTAAAATATACATAGGAAACCCCTAGTTCAAAGAAAAAAATGCATTTTGCTCTAGAATCATATGAATAAGAGCTAGAAGGGCCCTTAGATATCATCTACTGCAATCTTACAGGTGAGGAAAACTGAAGCCCAGAGAAGTGAAATGACCTGCCCAAGGTCACAAGGTAGGACATATTTAAACATAGGTTTTCTAATTTCAAACTTAGCACTCTTTAATTAAGTCAAATGTGTTTTTAAATCACTATACAAAATATATGGTAGGTTCTTATATTTTCAAACCTTTCGGTCCATCTTGTGGCTGTAAAAATGTACCCTGCTACAGAAAATCTTCTATAAAAGTCTGCCTTCTCCCATGTTTTTATCAAGAATACCTCAGTGCCTTCAGAGACCTTTCCTTCTTTTTTTAAGCAATGGGGTTAAGTGACTTGCCCAGGGTCACACAGCTAGTAAGTGTTATGTGTCTGAGGTTGGATTTGAACTCAGGTTCTCCTGAATCCAGAGCCAGTGCTCTATCCACTGTGCCACCCAGCTGCCCCTTAGAGACCTTTCTCTTAAAACTGCATTATAGGTCCATGTAAGAAACAACATATTACCAGTGATGATTTGCATGCAAGAAGTGGTGCAAAACATATATCCAGGGCACATAAATGGGTCAGAAATATATGGAAAGAAAGGAATAATAGGTGAACAAGTACTCACAAAAAGTTAAAAGACCTAGAATAAGAACTGCAGTGCATTAAGTGGAGCATGTTCAGGGAATTTATAGGAAGACATGGATACAAATCTCACAGGCATGAATGTCAGGCCTATATATGTATATATATATGTGTATATATATATACACAAACACACACACACATATATCTATACATATTGTACATATATAAAACCAAATCAATGAGATCACAGTTCCACTGAAGTCTTGAGAAAGCAGATAAATGTGTATTTGTTAATAAATTATTACTTGCTTTTCCCCTCGCCCTCAATAGGAGACCCAACAATGATCATCTCCATACATTTACAAATGCCTCTTTCAGCTTTTTTAAAAACTGTTCCCTGAGTGCCTATATCAGTAGAGGAAAACTAATCATACACCCTAGACTCCACTCTTCCCTATAAAACTTCTGGCTGCCTTCTGCATTTCTTTCTAGACAACTGTCTTACTATGGAGTAAGTTGGGTGTCCTATATTAAAGAACTGGAGGGGTCACAGGATCTAGCATGATCTGAGTGCCAGGGCAAGAAAGGCCCTATCTTGATCATCTATCCCCTTATTACTACTCCTGTGAACCTGAAAACCAATGTATTCAAGGACTACACCCCATATATCCTGCTTTCTTCAGAGATTTAGGTGGATCCTTATATAGTAGGAAAAAATGATCCTGATGTAATTGCCACCACCCACTTCCTTTACTTTACTCCATCTCTCCTCCAAGATGTTTGAAGCCAAGTACTTTCCTTAGTACTAGGAAAAGTCTTATTGGTCTTACTGGTTGTTTTGTTTCTTCCAGTGAAATTTCTAAGACCCTGAAAAGTACCTAAAATGAACTAGGACCCCTGTGCAGTTAGGAAGATAGAAGATGGCATTGTCAATTGAGGAAGCAGCTAGTAGACCAAATCTGGCTGAAATATAACATATGAAAGGGAAATAATATGAAATAAAACAGGCAAGAATGAGACTGTGTAGGCCTATACCAGACTGAGTTTCTGTATGATGATAGGGGCAATGGGGAGCCACTGGTTATTTTTGAGGAATGAAATATATGATCAGATCTTCAAAGAAAGATTAATTTGGCAGATATGTGAAAAATAAGTGAATAATTGGAGAGACTGAATAAAGAGAGAATAATAAGAAGGCTGCTGCAATAAAGCAGGCAAGAGATGATAAAGGTATATAATAAAATAGTGCTTGTATAAGTGGAGAGGAAAGGATAAAACAATAAATACTATGGAAAAACAATCAACAAGATGTGGCAAATGACTGCCTTTGGGAGCCAGTGTCACGAGAGGGAAAAATCAAAGATAATATCAGCGTTCCAAACCTGAGTATCTAGAGTCCACAAAGAAACAAACAAGTTTTAGGATGTGGGTTTGGGGCAGGGGGTTGGGGGAATATGAATAGTTCTGTTTTGGACATGTAAAATGCTGATGTATGGCAAATCACTGAAAATGTGAGACAAATCCAAGGAGAGATTAAGACTATCTATGAATACCTAATAGGCGTCTGGATAGAGATCATCAACCCACAGGGGCTGAAGAGATCACCAAGGGAAAGAGTACCAAGGAGGAGTAAAGGGCTCAGGACAGAGCCCTGAGGAATGGCTATATTTAAGGCCAAAAAAAAAAAAAAAAAAAAAAGGTAGGATAAACTAACAAAGATGACTAAAATAAAAGTCATTAAAAAGGTAGGAAGAAACCAAAAAGCAAAAGAGCAGTATCACAGACGCTAAGGAAGAAGAGAACAGCCAAGAGAAGGGGGTAAGTGACAGCATCAAAAGTTATAATAGAAAGGTCATGAAAAATGAGGACTGAAGAAAGTTACTGCATTGAGAATAATGTCAATAAAGTATTAGGGTTACCAGTCAGATGAACTGATGCATAGTGAAGTGAGCAGAACCAGGAGAACATTGTACACAATAACAGTAATACTGTTCAATAAAGAACTGTGAATGACTTAGTTATTCTCAACAATATCATGATCCAACACAATCCCAAAGGATTAATGATGAAGCTTACTATCCACTTCAAGAAAAAGCACTGATGAATACAGACAGAAGAATGCTATTTTTCACTTTCTTTCATTTTTTCTTTTAGTTGAGTCTTGTACAAAAGGACTAATATAGAAATGTTTTACATAACTGCACATGTATAACCTATATCTGACTGTTTACCATCTCAGGGAGGTGGGAAAGGAGGGAAGGAAAGGAGAGAGAGAATTTGGAACTCAAAATTTTAAATAAAAAAATTTTTTTAATTGTTTTTACATATAATTGAGAAAAAATAAAATAACAGTCTTCAAAAAACTGAAAGGTGATCAGGTGGAATATTCAAATTGCCATAAGGAAAACTGGATTAATATTAAAGACATGGTATTTTTAAATACTAATTTAAATAGTTGGAGACCAATAGTTACATTTTTAATATTCAATAACAACAAATTCAACTAACACTTATTAAGCACCTATAATGGGTACTCAAAACACGCTGCTGTGTTAAATAAAAAATTTAGGTAATACATGGGTCCAAGAGGTGCAAAGTTCTAGAAAATTCCAGTTAAGTTCTGTTCTAAGGTAGGGGTGGGTAGAAGATCAATAATAAGTCAAGAATATATCCAGAATAGAGGTAACATTTGAGTTGAGCTTTAAATGGTAAGTTGGAATTTAACAGATGGAGGGGGAGGAAAACATTCCAGATTTAGGGAATATCAAAGAGGTAGCAAAGTATGGAGCTGTTTAAAAAAAAAAAAAGTATGGCAAAAGTGAATAATCCATCTTGGCTAGAATTCTGAATACCTGAAAAGGCCTAACACTCTTTTTCTAGCTTTTCTAGAAAAGCATAGTATTGGCTAAGCAACAGAATTTGAACTTGAGCCTGGTTCACAATAGGTAATACATGGCTTTTCCAAATACACATGTATTTTTTAAAAAAATTAAATGGCAACTAAAATTATTTTGTTTATAATTCTTAGTACGGTTATGGAGAAGTTTGGCAATCAACAAGCATTTACAAAATACCTACTATAAGCATTGTGTTGGGTGCTGGGAATACAAAGATAAAAATGAAACTAGCATCAAAGTACATGAAGAGCTTCCACTCCAAAGTGGGTATTCTTTCTGTTAACATAAAACAACAATATAGCAAGGCTATAAATATAAGTAATATTGTTTAGTTTATCAAACTATGAAATTTCCCAACATAAAATACGCTTGTTGATAGCCTTGTTTATCTGTGCTGTTTATCTTTGTGTAATACATAAAAATGATGGAAAAGAGGTGAGTATATCAGATATTCAAGAGTACTGAATATAACAACAACATTTATATAGAGCCTACTATATACCAAGCACTGTGCTAAATGCTATATAAATATCATCTCATTTGATCTTCAAAACAATCTGAGAAAAGATGCTATTATTACTCCCATTTTACAGATTAAGAAACTGAGGCAAGCAGGCTAAAGTGACTAACTCAGGGTCACACAGTTACTAAGTGTTTGAAGCCATATTTGAACTCAATTCTTCCTGACTCCAGGCCTGGTGCTCTATCTTTGGTGAACCCTTGCTGCCCCACTCAAACCAACTCTTCTTGTGTCATTTATCCCTAATTTGTTACAACTTTAATATAAACAAAATTCTTTCCAAAATCAAATACATAATTAAAAAATAATTCTTACCTGCCAGTAACAAATTGCAACAGAAGCACTCTTTCTTCTTGAGTTATGCTTTCCACAACTTCCCAGAACCACTAACAGAAGAAAAGATATTTCATCCATATTTCATGTAATAGAAAATATGCATGAAAAGGGATTTTTATATTATTCTCATGTGGTATTTCTATAAGAAGAATTTGGGAAATATTTTGCTCTGATTAATCAGTATAGATTTTGATCTAATAATGCTGAAAAGCTTATAGAAATAAAATGCAAAATTCAGTTTCACTCCAATCACTTAAAAGAGATTTTACCTGAACAACTGGATCATCTCTTTCATAGCCACTGGTATATTCTGTATTTTTTATCCAATCACTCACATCAATTTCTGGCATACCAGAAAGCAGTAACTCCTTGAAGGAGGGCAAAAAAAAAAAAAAAAAAACCTGATTAATCTTAAGGAGAAAAAAAGATTACATTTAAATAATAAGTTTATTTTTAGCAATTTATTGTATGTAAAACTGAAATTCTTAATGGCTTTTAGGAGATCAACAATACAACTTCAATTTGGACAAAATATTTTATGCATATCAAATATTTAATAGGTTGCTATATATTTTTGTCATTTCACTAAAATATACAAAGACAGTATATATGACAATCTGAGTAATATTAGCATATTGGATTATAATTTGTTTCCTTCATAGTTTCATAATAGATTACTCTTAAACCTAAAATAGGGAACTATTCTAAAAATGAATGAGATAGAAACCTAAATAATTCTGGTTGAGTCAACAGATTCCAACCATCTGGGAGAAAAGGAGGTATCTAGTGAATATAGAGAAAAATTTAATTATCTCTGAACTCTTGGTAGTATTTCTTTAGAAAGTAGTAAACAAAAAAGAAACAGGAATCCTAAGATTTTAAATTTCAGATCAGAGATTTAGATTTAGAGGGATTTCAGAGGTCATCTTAATACAATTCTCTCATTATACAGAAATTGAGACACAGTGAGATTAAAGTAACATGACTAAGGTCACATATGCATTAAGTAGCTGAACTAGAGATTTAAAACCTGATTCTCTGACTCCAAATTGAGTCTTCTTTCCCAGGACACTGAAAATTTTGTTATATCTGTGTAACCACATGCTCCCAGTTCAGCACTGTTATTTACTTACAATTCAGTTTAGACTGTAACAAAAAAACACCACTTGTGATATTCGAGAATTTCACTTGGGATGTATTTTATGTTGACTTCTCTTAAACTGTTTCATTCCCAACACTTTTTCTTACTTTTAACAAAAACTAAGAGGCAGATTCTCCAGACTATAGTTCAGTGAGTGCTATATTTAGAAACTTGATTGCCCTAGAGGGCCAATACCTATTTCTGAAACACATAGTCTTCTACATATTCCAGAGGACAGAGAAAAAGAAAGAAGTTCCTCTTCTTTCATTAAAAGATATATGGGCAGCTAGGTGGTACAGTGATATAGAGCATCAGCCCAGAAGTCAGAAGGATCCGAGTTCAAATCTGGCTTCAGACACTTGACACTTATTAGCTTTGTGACCCTGGGCAAGTCACTTAACCCCAATTGCTTCACCCCCCCCCCAAAAAAAAGGTACATACAGCTTTAAACGTTAGTCCTTTCCCCACAAACTGAATCATCTGAATGGGACCTTGACTTTTATTAAAACCCACTGTCTACTTTTTTTTAGCTATCGAGCAAGTTCAGTTGCTTCAACAGTTTACTGATTCACACATAAGGAGGCTGAGAGAAAAGAATTGATGCTATGGTGATTTTTTTTTTTTTTGGTGTGATAAGAAAGCTACTGCATTTGACACTGTCACCAGAGACTTATACAGGGACATCATTAACTGTGCTGAAACTTTTCTTTTGGCTATCGATGCCAAGTAGTTATGATGCCAGAAAAGACTGGTAGTAGCTTCAAATTCTGTGGAAGCACACCACCCTGTTTCTTATTTTAGAAATAGTAACAAGTCATTTGAAAACTATCTTAGTCTGAAGACCATGGGCTAAACTGAAAGAGAAGGGAAATCTTATCTTTCTTTGACAATCAATTCCAAAATAATGTCAAGCTACCTTCTCTCTGATTAGTCCAGGAAGGACTCTTCTCTTGAAGTAATTAGGAAGGTGACTGGACAGGGGCAAAGGAGCCTAAAATGACCTACCTAAGAGTAGCAACTTTTTTCTCCAGTACCTAAAGAGATTAAGGCAATAACTACCTCAGAGAATAATCTATTTCAGCAGTGTCAAACTCAAAAAGAACCTGGAGACAACTAATTTGTGTGTAAGGATCACCATTGGGCCCATGTTAACTTGGTTTTAAAATGTAATATTATCTACGTTTTATTGTATTTTTTATTTATTTTGTTAAATATTTCCCAATTACATTTTAATTTGGTACTGGCTACACTCACAAGTACTGCTGGCAGCATCAAGGCATGGTATTTGACACTTCTGGTCTATTTGATTACTACAATGGATGGAAGTTAGGGTAGTAATGACCAAATGAAAAGAAGAATCCTTGGAGAGAAAGAAAGAAAGAGAGAGAGAGAGAGAGAGCTCAAAGAGAAGGGATTAAATGGGTTTTAGAAAATAGAATCTCTAAGAGTATGCTGAAAGTTAAGTGATTATTTTTGTTTAATGAAGCAAATTGCTACTGAACTGTTACCTAAATTCTAGACCTTTAATCTTGACTATGAAATATATTTTGCTAAATAATACCATAAACTTGGACTTTAAAATCACTTAAATTGGAGAGATATCCAAGGGTAAGAGGAAACTGTCAGTCTGGACATTTCTAAACTTAAAAAAAAAAAAAAAGCTTAGATTTAGAATAATCTAAAATTAATAAAAATCATTTCTGGAAGGCATGTGCCCATATTGCAGAGCATATTTTTTCTTCAACAGATAATATTTTGCCTTCTATTATATTATTATAAAATTAAGTTAACTCATTCTAAAAAAAATTGATCTCTAAAAGCCTGATATGAAAGAACGGTTTATATTATGTATAAACAATGGGATATATACATTAATAAGGTGATGAGAAAGTATACTTGTGGGAAGTTTATATTTGGAGGAATGGTGTTACAGTAGATAAAGTGGGCATGGTACCTAACTTCACAGAGTTAATGATCTACATGCCTTGGAAGAAAAGGAAAGAAAAATTGAGGAGTAAGGCAGGATCACATAATGAGAAGGAATCTCAGAGGCCAAAGAGTCAATTGTACCTCTATGTCTTGGCTGACAAGTGGTTATTCAGTCTTTTTTCTAAGCACCTCTAGTAAGGGGGAATCTACCAAAGTAGTACATTCCATTTTTGGATAGCTCTAAGTGTTAGAAAGATTTTCTTTCCATTAAGGGTAAATTTGACACTCTGATCCATCAATTGTTCCTAATTCTGCCAAATGAGGCCAAGCAGAATCAGACTTTTCTAGACTAAACGTCTCCAGTTCCTTCAACTGATCATCATATGGCCAAGATTATTCGTCATTCTAGCTATCCTTTGGGTACCTTTTTAAGGTTATCAACATCCTTACTAAAATGTAGTACCCAAAATTAAACATAATACTCCAGACCAAGGCAGAATACAAAGTTATTATTGCCTCCCTAGGCCTGGATCCACCATCTTATTTAAGGCAACCCAAGAGTACGCTACATTTTTAGCAATTATACCATACCGGGGACCAATATTAAACCTGAAATTCACTTAGACTCCTAGGTACATCTTAAGCCGCTATGCAGCCAAAACTCCTATCTCATGTACCTATAAAGTTGATTTTTTTAACCTAGTGTGATTTTATATTTATGTATATTAAATTTCACTACTCTAATTTTGTAATCTACCAATTGTTGAAAAAAAGGAAGAAGAGGGCAGGTAGGTGGCACAGTAGATAAAGCTCCAGCCTTGGAGTCAGGAGGATCTGAGTTCAAATCCAGCCTCAGACATTTGACACTTAACTAGCTGTGTGACCTTGGGCAAGTCATTTAACCCCAACTGCCTCACCAAAAAATAAAATATAATATAATATAATATAATAAAAGAAGTAAAAGAAAGGAAGAATCTAAGCAGTTTTTAAACACATGCATACTATCCGAACCTCCTTGAATGATTAGAGGAAGGAGGAAGAAACTAAAACAACAATCCTACAATTGCATTAAATGTTCATACTCCAACTTGACCTGTGTCACATATGTATACACATCTATACATCTATGTATATGTATCATATATATGTATGTATACAAAGGTCCAAATCTAATTTCTGAATAATAACATAAAACCAGAAGTTAAGTCTTGTCAGTAGTTAAAAGACTAAGTATTTCCACTTACCAGTTCATATTCATCAAAAAGTTGTATAAGGGAAGGTGGAATGAACATGTGAAAGCCCTGTAAGAAAGCATTGATCTGAGGCTGAATGGCTCTTGTCATTCGGAGCTCAGTAACAAGCTGGACATATTCTGCCTGTAATTAAAAATATGACAAAGAAATAAAAACCTTAATGTGGTTTAAAAAAAAAAAAGTCAGTAACAAAACATGCTTCCTCAGTTCAAAAGGTAAAATCTGTCCACAATGGTATAAATTCACATAAATTGATTACAGTTCTATTTTATGAACACAATTTACAAAGTAAATGATATGATGAAAAACCTCAACTAAGTACAAACTAACTGCCTGTTGCTCAAAGAAGACTTTTTAAAAAATAATAATTCATTATAAAATGGATGCTTATATTGAAAAATAATATGTCTGGTGATTCAATTCATTATTAAGATGTATTTTGGCATCAATAAGAATAACAATATTATATTAACACCACTGATAAAATATGTAGCTATATCTTATCAACTTTATATTTCCTAAACAAAAATCTGAATCACTAAACTTTGAATATTCACAGCAATTATCTTTTGATTGATTCTTATCCTCCAAGGAATACATATTCCTTGGGCACAAAAAAAAAAACCCAACTACTTACCCAATCTCCCTTCATTTATTCCTTCTTTTGAAGGAACTTGATATTCTGTTTCAAGAGAAATATCACACACCCTCAGTCCGCAAGTGTTATCTAGCTGCTTACTGGCTCTGGCTTTTCTGAAACATTTAGAATTGTGGGTGACTTACAGCCATCAATGCACTCTCAATATTGCAAATAGTCTACTTATTCCTCTGGAACAGAAATGGAACCAGTCTGTCCCTTCACAGGTAAATATATCAGATGCCAGCTATCATGTGTGCTACTACTATACATAAACATCGAAGTTTATTAACTCCAGTCTGAAGCATGAAGAATCATTTACTACAAGTTATTTACTGGTGGTTTCTAGGCAGAGAAGAAAAATTGAAATAAAAATAATCCCAGTCCTAAAAGTTTATTCTGCAACCTGACTTGCCATGAACAAAATTTATTTCCATGTAGCTTCAGTTTTGTCTGTTAGAACATCATGTAGTGGTTGCTGTCCATTCAAATTAATACTGTGGTCTTTATATATTTTGAAGTATTAAGTCTTTTTTTAAAATCATTTTTTTGCCCAAGAACTGTTTGTCTTATTTTCGGTGGTTGTTGTTTAGTCGTTTTCAGTGATGTATGACTCTTCTTTACCCCTTTTGGGGTTTTCGTGGCAAAGATACTGGAATGGTTTGCTATTTCCTTCTCCAGCTCATTTTGCTGATGAGAAAACTGAGGCAAACAGGGTTAAATGATTTGCCAAGGGTCAAACAGCTAATAAGTGTCTGAGGCCACATTTGAACTCAGGTCTTCCTGACTCCAGACTGGTCACTCTATCCACTACACCACGTAGCTGCCCTCATTTTCAATTACTACTCAATATTTATAATGTCTCACTTTCATTCAACCTGCAAAGCCAATCAACTGCCAAATCTTCTGCCTTCTATTTCCACAAAATCTCTCCAATTCCTTTTTACTCATACAACAACCTAATTCAAATCCTAATTACCTCTCTTACCTTTTACCTGGAACATTGCAATAGCTTCCTAATTGTATTCAAGTCTCAGGTCTGCCTCAAATCTCCCTACCCTAATCCATTCTCCACACAGCTGCTGAAGTAATTTTCCTCAAGCTGCAGGTCTGATCACATAACTCCTCTTCCTGCTCCAACTAAATTCTAGTGACTTCTGATTATCTCTAGGATCAAATATAAACTACTTGGCATTTAAAGCTCTTCATAACCTGACCTTTCCTATCTTTGTAGTCTTCTTACACATTGTTCTTCTCTGGCTCTGGAATCTAACAACATTGTCCCTCACTGTGTCACACATGACATACTCCTGTGCCTTTCAACTTGCTGTCCTTCCCAATCCTGGATTATTCTCCCTTTACCTCCGCATTTTGGAATTTTTTGTTTCTTTCAACTCATCAAAAGTGCCAACTTCTACATGAAGTTGATTCCCCTAGTTATAAGCACACTCCCTTCTTATTAACCATCCTGCACTCATTCATTCATTCACTCTCTTTCTTAATATGTGTGTGTGTACACGTGTGTATGTATGTAACTGTTTTACTTACCCTAAGCTCATAGAAAGATTTCAAATTTAGTATCTAACCCAGGCTAGAGATGAATAATCAAGGCAGGAAACTGAGATCAAAGGACAGCATACAATTCTGCCACTTTGAACCAATAGGAAAAAAAAAAAATTTAGAAAAGGAATTAATAGCTTGTCACAAAATGTACAAAACCTTGCCTAAGCAACAAACTCCCTGAAAATTCAAATCGACTAAATAGAAGCCAATAGCTTCATGAGGCAGCAAGAAATATTAAAACAAAGTCAAAAAGCTGAAAAAATGGAAGAAAATGTAACATACTTTACAAAAAAAAAAAAGACCTAGAAAAGACAGCAAAGGGGAAAAAAAATGTAAGAAATCACTGGACTATCTGAACACCAAAACCAAAAAAAGGGCCTAGATCTCTTAGAACCAGAGGACAAGGTAGAAATAGAAATAATCCACCAGTCACTTCCTAAAAGAAATCCCCAAATAAAAACTCCCAGGAATATCATAGCCAAATTTCAAAGCTTCCAGGTCAAAGGAAAAAATACTGTAAACAGCCAGAAAGAATGAATTTGTGTATTATGAAGCCAAAGTCAGGATCACACCTGGTTGAGCAGCCACCACTACAAGAAGCAAAGAACTTGGAATATGATATTTTAGAAGGCAAAAAATATGGGCTTAGAGTCAAGAATAACTTACCTAACAAACCTGAGAATAACTACAGGGGGAGAATGTACTTCAGTAAAATAGAGGTCTTTTTTCAAGCATTCTTCCCCCCCCCAATTTATTTATTTATTTTTAGTTTTCAAAATTCGCTTCCACAAGATTTTGAGTTCCAAATTTTCTCCCCATCTCTCCCCTACCCCTACCCCAAGATGCCATGAATTCTGAATACTCCTTCCCCCAATCTGCCCTCACTTCCATCACCCCCCCTTCTATTTTCCTATAGGGCAGGACAGACTTCTACACCCCTTTACCTATATATCTTATTTCCCAGTTGCATGTAAAAACAATTTGTAACATTAGTTTTTAAAACTTTGAGTTATAAATTCTCTCCCTTCCTCCCTCGCCACCCAACCTCATTGAGAAGGCAAACAATTCAATATAGGTTATACATGTGTAGTAATGCAAAACCCTTCCATAACAGTCATGTTGTGAAAGATTATTTTTCCCTCCATCCTATCCCACTTAAAAAGCTTTTTCACCCCATTCCATCTCCCCCTTTCTCTTTCTCCCAGTACAATCCTCTCACCCCTTAATTTTATTTTTTAGATATCATCCCTTCATATTCAATTCACCCTATGTCGTGTGTGTGTGTGTGTGTGTGTGTGTGTGTGTGTGTATTTTTCCCCCCTTCCAACTATCCTAATACTGACAAAGGACTCATGAGTTACAAATATCATCTTTCCATGTAGGAATGTGAACAGTTCAACTTTAATAAATCTCGTATGATTTCTCTTTCCTGTTTACCTTTTCATGCTTCTCTTGAGTCTTGTATTTGAAAAGTCAAATTTTCTATTCAACTCTGGTCTTTTCATCAAGAATGCTTAGAAGTTCTCTATTTCATTGAATGTCTATTTTTCCCCCTAGAAGATTATACTCAGTTTTGCTGGGTAGGTGATTCTTGGTTTTAATCCTAGCTCCTTTGACCTCCAGAACATCATATAACAAGTCCTTCAATCCCTTAATGTAGAAGTTGCTAAATCTTATGTTATCCTAATTGTGTTTCCACAATACTTAAATTGTTTCTCTCCAGCCACTTGCAATATTTTCTCCTTGACCTGGGAACTCTGGTATTTGGCTATAATATTCCTAAGAGTTTTCCTTTTGGGATCTCTTTCAGGAGGTGGATTTTTTCAAATTCTATTTTACCCTCTGATTCTAGAAAGCAAAGCAGTTTTCCTTGATAATTTCTTTAAAGATGAGATCTAGGCTCTTTTATAGATCATGGTTTTCAGGTACTCCAATATAATTTTTAAATTATTTTAAATTTAAATTATCTCTCCTGGATCTACTTCCATTGCTTTTCCAATGAGACAGTTCACATTTTCTTCTATTTTTTCATTCTTTTGGTTTTGTTTTATAATTTCTGGATTTCTCATAGAGTCATTAGCTTCTATTTGTTCCATTCTAATTTTTAAGGAATTATTTTCTTCAGTGAGCTTTTGGACCTCCTTTTCCATTTAGCCAATTCCACTTTTTAAGGCATTCTTTTCCTCATTGGCTTTTTGGACCTCTTTTGCCATTTGGATCAGTCTAAGTTTAAGGTGTTATTTTCTTTAGTACTTTGGGAGTCTCCTTTAGTAAGCTGTTGACTCATTTTTCATGATTTTCCTGCATCACTCTCATTTTTCTTCCTTATTTTTCCTCTACTTCTCTTAACTTGATTTTCAAAATCCTTTTTGAGTTCTTCCATGGCCTGAGACCAATTCATATTTTTCCTGGAGGCTTTAGATGTAGGACCTTTGACTTTGTTGTCTTCGTCTGGTTGTATGTTTTGATCTTCTCTGTCACCAAAGTAAGATTCTGTAGTCAGATTTTTCTGCTGTTTGCTCATGTTCCTAATTGATTACTTGACCTTTTAACTCTTTGTTAAGGTAGGGGGGTCTGCTTCCAGTGTGGAGAATGTACTGTCCCAAGCTTCAGGGTTTTGTGTTGGTGTTTTCACAGATACTTCTAAGGACCTGTGAATTTTCAGTTCTTCCAAGGTGGTATGATCAAAGGTGAGGTGTTTACTCCTTTCCTGGCCTGTGCTCTGGTCTACGAGTGACCACAAGCACTCTTTTCTGCCTTGGAACTGTGAGGAAGATTCCCTCTCCATCATGCCACAAAGCTCCACCTCCCCAGCACTCCTCCTTGTCCCAGGACTGCCACCCAGGACTGTGACTCAGATCCAAGCATGGGCAAATCAAAAGAATCCTGCCTGAACGCCAGCAGAGAGATCTCTGCAAGTCCCCTCAAATACCCCCACCATCTGTGGGTCGAGAGCTCCAGATGCAGTCACTGCTGCTGTGGCCATCACCCCAGGGCTGTGGTAAGGCCAGAACTGGACTGTGTTACTCTCCCACTGACCTTTCTAAGTTGTCTTTGGTGTTTATGTGTTGAGAAGTCTGGAAACCGCCACAGCTGCCCGTGATTCAGTCTCCTGAGGCCTGCTCCATCTTTGACTGCACAGCCCATGCTAAACTGAGCTCCTCTCCCAGTCTGGCACAACAGACCTTTCCAATCAACCGTCCAGGTTGTCTTGGGCTAGAAATTTGTTTCACTCTTTCTTTTTGTGGGTTCTATTGCTCTAGAATTTTAGAGTCATTTTTTACAAGTATTTGGAGGGGTTTGGGAGAAAGCTCAAGCAAGTCACTGCTTTTACTCCATCATCTTGGCTATATTTGTAATGGGTTTTGTTTTTCTCATGTTTTCTTGCTACCTACACACACACACACACAGAGAAATTTTACACTGGCTTTTACTTCAAATTTCACTGCAAAAGAGCTACATTTCACATTACAAGAAATAAGTTAGACGAAGATCTTCCAGTTCTGTTATAGTCTCACAAAAATGGATCATCTGATGGTCTTCTATCTGGTGATAGATCTTTCTAAATTTACGTAGGCTAGTCTTCTTGCAGAAGTCTAGGGCTGGGCCCATATTCAAAGCTCTTCTAGCTTTGGAATACTTGCCAGAATGTGCACTTCACTGACAAGGCCTCTGAACCTTGTGTCACCTCACGTCAAAATAAGATATCGGGGTAATACTGTAATAAAAATATCTTGAACTCTATATTCTAGACCTTGCAGAAACACTGACTTGGAGAGCATTATTATCAAATGATAAATGTCACTTGAATTCCAATGACTAAAGTATTTAAATTGCTGTTCTTCTAATAAGGAAGCTAGGTGGCATAGTGGATAGAGCATTGGCCTGGAGTCAGGAAGACTGATCTTCCCGTGTTTAAATCTGGCCTTAAACACTTACTAGATATGTGAGCCTGGAAAAGTCACTTAACCTTGTTTGCCTCAGTTTCCTCATCTATAAAATGAACTGGAGAAGGAATGGCAAACTAGTCAGTAAAGAAAACCCTAAATGGAGTCATGAAGCATCAGACATGAACGAAAAATGACTAATTAAATTTTCCTAATGAAATATTTATTTCATACACACACATATGTAAACAGATATAAAGACATAAAAGATAGTCCTTTCTACAAGTGACTTACAATATATTCCAATTTATGGAAAGAAGTTGCTCCTTTTTCCATTTTAAAATTATCTCTTCATCATTCACAAAATTATAGTTTGAGGATATAACAAATACCATGCAAAATAATTATCTAAAAATAACATTAATGGGGCAGCTAGGTGGCGCAGTGGATAGAGCACCGGCTCTGAAGTCAGGAGGACCTGAGTTCAAATTTGGCCTCAGACACATAACACTTACTAGCTGTGTGACCCTGGGCAAGTCACTTAACCCCACTGCCTAGCCAAAAAAATAAATAAATAAATAACAATAATGATACTTATGCTATTAGAATAATAATATTATCATCTAAGTCAAGAACTAATAGTGAAATCTGAATTAAAGAAATGACAAATGATCCAATGTTGTTAACTTTTTATTCCAAGTAACAGGCATTTTCAAATATTAATCCCATGGATTTTTCCTCCCTAGACTTTACAAAACAAAAATGTTGACACTCAATATTTAGAAACTTTATGTAATAGCTTTATATTCAATATACTTTTAAAAACATGCTT
Source organism: Vombatus ursinus (assembly GCF_900497805.2). Classification (NCBI taxonomy): domain Eukaryota; kingdom Metazoa; phylum Chordata; class Mammalia; order Diprotodontia; family Vombatidae; genus Vombatus; species Vombatus ursinus. The sequence goes on from NW_020940360.1 coordinate 31,764,255, forward strand.
TTGCCTAAGTTATATTTATTGCAAAATTTTACTATACATATTTAAAACTCTAATGTCTTACCTAACATACTTTTATCACTTAAAAGCTACCCAAGTCTTTCAAGAAAACATAGCAATAAATGACTCCACCAAGTGATTAGTAACTAGTATAACATCCAGCTAATGACTAAGAGGTGTTGCGTATGTCAGAAAATACTTAAGTTTAAAATTTTTACTCTAAAATATTGACAATTGAAACTTCACACTTCTCAAAAGAGCCAGAAGGACGTTCACACCCTCCCTAAGTTTCTTTGAAGGTATTAAAGACAATCATTATGTAAATATCTATATTCAGATATCTATAAATCTAGATATCTATAAATGTTCTTAAAATGAATCTATGAACATATTCCTTTCAGAAAAAGATACATAAAAACATCTAAATCTGAGTTTAAATAAAAATAATAGTTCAAACATTAATTCAACCCTATAAGGTTTACAGTAGATAGTTTTAGGTTATCACCATTTCAGAAGTGAGGGAAACTGAGATACTCAGAGGTTAAGTGCTTTTGCCTACAGAAAAGTCATCCAGCTAATAAATGGCAAACCAGAATTCAAACCCCATCCTTGTAACTCTAAGCCCAGTACTTTTTCACCACACCAGCTTCCTCCCCAAATAAGGGTAAATTATATCACAAAAGCATTGACTGTCATAAAATTATCTTTTTTTTTTCACTAGATCTGTTTAAGAAATTTGATATTTAGTTTAATAAAACTCTTTCAAAATGTTGTTAATGTTAATGCTGTGATTTGGTCTGAATGACCCTAAATCCTAAATGGGTTCTCAAATATTAGACAAACCCCATTTAACATTCAAAAATCTGGTTACTTTCTACATATTAATTGTATGAAACTAATGATGACTGATGAGATTTAAAACTGAAAAAAAAAAATTTCCTTCTAAAGGATATATATACCACTCCACCCCCATTCTTTGCATAAGTAGGGCAGTATAGATGTTATAAGTAATGTTATATATACTGTCATAATTCATTACAGTGTTATTTGTTTATGCTGAACTGCTTTTTTTTCTTCTTTTAAAAAAGGAATGAGTCATTGGGTAGGAAAGAGAGGACAGGGATATAATCAGGATTGAAGGTCAGTTAGTCAACATTTATTAAATGCCTACTATTTGCAAGGCACTGTGCTAAGCTCTGAGGAAACAAAGAAAGGCAGAAACAGCCCCTGCTAACAAGGAGCTCACAGTCTAATGGGAGAGAGACAGAAAACTAACATACATATATATATATATATATATATATATATATATATATACACACATATATATAGGATTTTTAGTTGGGACCTGAAGAGAGCCAAAGGAAGCCAGGAAGCCAGGGAGATTATTTCAAACATTGGGGGCAAGCACAAAACAATGCCCAGAGCCGAGAGATGGAGTGTCTTGTTCATGGAATACCAAAGAGGCTGGTGTCAATGGATCAAAAAGAACATCAAAAAGGCTGTAATTCTAAGATTGAGGGGGAGGGGAGGAGAGAAACGGGGCAGGGAGTTTGAATATGAAGGGACATTGAATGTCAAACAGAGGATTTTTTTTTTTAATTTCATCCTGGAGGTGACAGGAAGCCAGTGTTTAATGGGATGACATGGTCAGACCTGTGCTTTAGAAAAATCACTTTGGTGGCTTAATGGAGGACAGACTGGAGTGAGAAGAGAGACTTGTGGCAGATGATAAAGGTATTGTAAAAATGGTATCAAATAAAAAAATAATAATATGCAACAAAGTTTATATAAAAAATATTATTCCTTTTGTGTATGTAATCTAAGAAAGTCTAAGAAGTCAGAGCCCACTAATTTTGAAAACATTTTTAAAAGACAATTCTTTTTTTTCAAAAATTAAAATTTATAGTTCAGGATTTAACTGTTCACTATTCAACTATAACCAACTATAAGAGTAACAACTCCACTTTCTTGCAATTAAAGTAGAACTACTGTATTTCTATTCTAACGCCCCACTGTAGCATGGAGATAACCCTAAAATCTTGAAGGCTTTCAAAGCAGAACAGAAGCTCTGTTAGGTTAAACCAATCAAGCAAGAAAGGCATATCATCAGTATCATAATCATCATCATCACCTCACATTTATATAATGCTTTTGGTTTTGCAAAGCACTCTACATTTATTATCTCACTTGATCCTTCAAGTCTATCCCAATGAAGACAAGACTAGCTAAGTATACAGATGCTCACTCCCAACAAGCAGGTCACTTGGTGACTGGCCATGACAACCACACAACAAATAAAACCAAGTACCAGCCCTCTGTCCCATGTGACCCCTTCTATTCCTGTGGTAACGGTGGCTGAGTGGAGAAAAGGGAGCAGTTTTTAAACATTTTTAAACATTAACTTAGCTGTCATTTCTCCAAATATAAGATTCTTGCCAAGTGAACAAATGAACACACTACTAGAATAAATGTAACTTATCGATCTTAACAGTTTTGCTATAAATGAAACCATAAAACAAAAAAGTTTCAGCTAAACAAAGGATGGCTCATAGTTCTCCTTGTAGAGGTAAATAAAGAAGATGGCAACAGTAGATTTTATCATGTGTCCAAATGTCTCAAGCAACATCACTTTATGGAATACATTTGGCCATCTTATAACTCTCAAGATAAACATATGCAAAAAGACCACCATGAAAACTGCTGCTTATATGTCAACATTTGCTGCTGAGGATGAGCTAGAGAAATGCTATAAAGAACTCAACAAGGCCTTCCAAATTAAATCAACATAAACCTTAGGAAGCACTGGATTCTCCTTTACTAGAAGTCTTCAAACAAAAGATGGATAACCGACCACCGGATTTGTTGTAGAGATTTCGCTAGATGGCCTCTGAGTTCCCTACTAACTCTGAGAACATGTAACTCCCTTCCATTTCTAAATATAAAAGCCTATATCCATTAAACTTATATAAAGACCTTATTTATACAAAGAGCCATCCAAGATGGCCAGTGGACAAATGAACTCCCTTTTCCTTTCAGTGCCACCTGATGAGAACTCTGCTCAAGCTGGGGTCTGCATGATGTCTTCGGTAGCTCCTTTCTGCTTAATTTGTAAAGTTCAAATTCTTTCGTTTGCATTCAAGGCACTCCAAAATCTCTGACCACCCTACTTTTCCAGACTTCTCTCATGTTACTCCCATTCCATACTCAAGACAATTACCTGCTCACTGACTCCACAAGCATCCCCACATCCCCATGAGTATCCCCATAACATTGTAGATAAAGTGCTGACCTCAGAATCCAGAAGACTTTGGCTTAAATTCCACTTCTAGTGCTTACTAGGTGCGTGACCATGTACAAGTCCCTTAACCTCTCTAAGCCTCATTTTCCTCATCTGGACATGAGCATAGCAATACTTACAGCATCTACCTCACAAGACTGTTGTAGGGCTCAAATAAGAAAAGTGTGTAAAGTGTTTTGCAAACCTTAAAGCGTAATATAAATGTCAAGAGATTATTATTTTTTATTGGACTTGTAATTTCATTGGTTTAAGGAACTACTAATGAGGAAACTCCAGCTTCCAATGGATTAAGTTCATCATCAAAACTCAATCTCCCTGAAGCTTCCCAAAGAGTTGTACATACAACAGGTACTGAATAAATATCTGCTGAATGAGTACCTTGAGCTAATAATCACTCCCTACTGAGACCCCATCTGCTCTTTAGCTGCCTAGTGGCAGAACGTCTTATGCAGGAAGAACAAGCAATCAAAGATCAGCTGAAGCAGATCTCTAAACTCCAAATGCCAAGCCAGCTCCAGGAGGACAGATTCTGATTTCTTTGCAATGCAGAGGTCCTTAACACTTCAGCCTAGGACAATTCTTACAACACATGGCCTAGTAAAAGAGAAGTATCTTTAAAACGAGGGGGTTAAAATGATTGCTAAAAGTTTCCTTCCACATCTAACACTCTACAAACCTAATAATTCTCTTTTTTTCCCTTAATTTCTTTAAGCACACTTTCTTTCTATAAACCAGGGCTGCCCCTAGAAAATCTGGGACATAATGTTGCATTAATTAATAGGTGAAACAGACATTTTGTGGGCCTAAAATCCTAAATACCATTTCTAACAATGATTCTATGGGAAAACATAGACCGAGCTCTAAAAAACTAGCTTACTAACTTCTGGAACACAAAACTGTTCATAATTTGGGAGTGACAGGTTTTAAAGGTGATGGGAAAATGGTATGTCTTATATATCTATTTCATACTGAAATATGCACTGTCCTATAATTTATTCAATGAAATGTCTAATTTTACTTATTTTTATGTTAAAATCTCTAATTTTAACATTCTGTATGTATGTATATGTGTGTGTATTTTTTCAAACCAAAAAATGCTCTTTTGTTAAGGTAAATTTGATCTTTAAGTTGCTGGTTCTAATCTCATCTTTCAGAGCAAAGATAACTAATGATTTAGGGAAACACTAATAACATACACTAAAAAGGTATGGCCAAAATTATACTCTTGGCTACTTTACCTTCCAGAAAAGAAAAATAATGAGATCCCTTCTCAATACATGATTGCATAATACTGAAACCTACTATAAGAATTCAGGGTCCAGAAAATAGATTCCATAAAAATACTGAACAAAACTATTATGAAGTGAGCAAAATTTTCTTAACAAGTGATTAGCAAAATTATCAAGCTAATAACGACCAAGATGAAAATTAGAATACTCACTTTGTTGTCTTGTGTCACAAGAATGCTTGCACCCCCAGGTTTCAAAGGCACTTCTTCCATTGCTCCAAACACATCTGTCTCAACAGAAAAGGTTAATTCTAGACCCAGATCACTAATATCATTATCCAGTATCCACTGCAGATTTTTTGCATATTCTGGATCAATAGATGCCACATCCTGGTAATTTACAGGAATACCTGAAAAACACACACATATGCAATTGTTAGATCTAAAATCCGCTGCCTTTCTGTCTATTTTATGGTAGAACATTGCCCTCTACTGATCTATGGTAAAACTGCAAAATAAAACTAAATTCACAAGATAATTTAATATTACTCCTATGATTGGAAAAGAATCCAGTGAAATATTATATTTAAGTGCAATTGTTTCCCTGATTCTTTACCACAAAAGGATGCATGAAGAATTCAAAAGCAAAAGGGATTTATGACTTCATTAGTATAGAGTACTCACAAATAAGGAAACTCCCACTATCAATTTAAGTACCTCTTCAACTTAAAAGTCTTAGAAAATTTCCCAGTGCACTGGAAGGTGACTTGCTCCTAGTCACAGAGCAGATATGTATCAGAGGTGGGACTTGACTCCAATGTCTTCCTGGTGTTGAGGCCAGCTTTCTATGCTGCATCTCATATAAGAGCTTTGCTAAAGATCTATATGAGATCTTTAAGTGATCATTCCATTAGCTGTAGTCACATTACATAATATCTTCTTAACATACATTATTTAATGTAAAAAACTTTTGGTAATTAAAATCACATTTTTGTTTTTTCAACTAAAAGACCAGGTTTTGGTTTTCGTTTTTTTCCCCCCAAAAAAAATTTGGTTGGACTCAAATCATTGCATTCAGTATCATTCTAGTTAAATCCTCTTTTTTTTATGAGTTGGGATCCACTTTCTCAAAAATCTGCCACAAAACAACTAAGTGATACAAATAACAAACGAAAAATTTCAAAATACAGAGGCACAAAGTTCTATACCTCTGGCCCTTAAAAAATTAGTTCATTTTTCTAACATGACTTAGATAATGAGTCACTTTTTAAGACTCAATCTTTTTTTTTTTTTTTTGATAGGCAATGCGGTTAAGTGACTTGCCCAGGTTCACAGAGCTAGTAAGTGTTATGCGTCTGACACTGGACTTGAATTCAGGTCCTCCTGAATCCAGGGCCAGTGCTCTTATCCACTGCGCCACTGAGCTGCCCCAAGACTCAATCTTTCTAATATGGTCAACGGAATTTTAAAAATTCATTCAATTTTTTGAAAGCTGGGCACAAAGAAAACAATAATCTAAATAACAGAAAAATTCCAGGCTACTTCCTAACCTAACCAGAAGAACTTATACTAAGTTTTACTTTAATAAGAAAATCAGCTTCAAATGAGGTCAACCAATGAAGACAAATCAAGGAAGGATTTTTTTGACATTCAAAATCTCAAAGTAGCTATGACACTTAGTTCTGTGACTGGGCAATTCACTGAGGAAACTGTAAAATGGAGATAATAGCACCTACCTCCCAGAACTGTTGTGAGGATCAAATGAGATAATATTTGAGAAATACTTAGTATAGTGCCTGGCACAAAGGAGGCACTTAATAAAATATTTATTCCTTTCCTTCTTGTTACCATTATCCTGTTGGAATGACAGGCCTTTTTGCCTTCAACTGATTCCTAGTTCCATCCATCGGTCCACCTCTACCTATGTCTTCCTATAAGCCTTTAATAAGCACTTACTGTATACCAGGTACCATGCGTGCCTGGTGCTTGGGATACAAAGGCAAACATGAAATAGTCTGCCCTTGATAAGCTTACATTCTATTAAGGGAGACAACAAGCACACATGAACAAAATAAATAGAAGGTAATTTTGGAGAGGAGAGCACTAACAGCTGGGGGAACTCAGTAAAGGCTTCATGTAGAAGGTGGCATGTGAGCTTAATGTTGAAGAACAGAAGGCATTCTGAGACTTGGAAGTGAGGAGGGAGTGCTCTCTGCGCCCATCATGGGGGGAGAGCAAGTGCAAAGGCCAAGAAAAGAGCAGTGGACTACTGTATATTAAGAAAACAGCAAGGCCAGGTTAGTTGTATTTTAAAGTGAGGGAAGGGGAGTGATGGATAAGGCTGGAGAGGTAGGCTTGGGACTTCCTAACACACTATGGTGTCACTGTGCCACTCAAAAACCTTCAGTAGTTCCCCATTTCTGAATAAAGCATAAATTCCTGATGTTCACACTTATGTTCACAAGTCTTCCACAATGTAGTTTTCACCTGTGCTACCTATCTCACAAAATTCCCTGGCACGTATTCGGTGTTCTAAAATAGCCACATTGGGCTATTTTCTTTCCTGTCCTCATCCTGCCGTTTCCCATGCTCATGCTATCTTCCCTATACCCTGCCACCCTCAAGGTAGAATTTTTTCCTTTAAAGCCTAACTCAGATTTCATCGCCCTTACCTAGTTCTTAAGTTTCTTTACCACCACCTGACTCATCCCACTCAAATAAAAATGATCTCTCCCTCTTCAAATTTCTCATAGCATATTACCCATGCCTTGTCTGCACATTTATGTCAGTATCCCTTGTATCAGTTATTGAGTTTAAGCTCCTTGAACAAAGGACTTGTTTCATATTTTTATTTGTATCTACATGGCACAGTACAGTACAATGCCTTGCATGCAGTAGATATTTAATAAGTGTTTGCTGAAATGGTACATGAAGTTTAAAATTTTGAAATGTTATGACTTTAACTTTAAACAAGATTCTCAACTGGAATTATAGGCTCTCCAGCACGACTTACAACTTACTCTTCAATAACTTCAAAATACACATCTTTAGAGACCCATCCTGTTATGCTGCTCTATCACCTTCCCATTACCAGATAACTCTGCATACACACTCGTGGGATTTATGACTATGGTTAAAATTTAAGAGGAAAGAGAAAAGACAAACACTAGATGAAGCTACCAAATCTGTTTCATGTCCAAACCAACACAAAAATAGATTCCCCAAAAGTTGAGGAAAACATTGTCTAAATAAGGCATTAGTGAACTGATAGTAGAATCATACCAAGAATGTGCTTGTAGAATGACCTTGTAAAGTAAATGTTGACCAGCTGTCTGTGGTTCAAAGCTAAACCCAAGATCTGTCCAGCAAACCGGAAATAATTCAAGTGATCAGGATTGACGTATGAGTTGCTATTAGGCTGAAAAGTTGTTCCTTTTGAAATTAAAAAAAAAAAAAGTTTTATTCTCCATTTGGAGGGAGAGGTTAAATAGTGAATCCACATTTCAAGGTAAGGTAGCACATAGTGTGAAAACACGACAGTTTTAATTATCAAAAAGACTAGATATTTATTCATTTAATTTAAATTATTCCAGTTCCCTGGGCAGCAACATGAATATAGAATACAACATCAGGATCAAACTTACAAAATATAAACAGCATACTCAAAATAACCAACACATAAAATGGTTAAAGGGATAGATCCCTGCCCAGAGTAGTTTACATTCTATAACACCATTACTTCATTGCTGACATAATAATCCATAGAGTCCTATAACACAGACTATGCTTTGGCCAAAGTTGAGTTAATAAATACTGATGTTGAGCATAAACTTCAAAAGTAATAATGTCTGTAGAATGTGTAAATTATTCAATGAAAAAGGGGATAGGAAAAAATCATTAATTCACCTCCATTTGTCAAGGGATGTATTTGTGCAAGAAATAAATTTTCATTGAACTTTGACTGAAGAAAAGAAAATGTCTGTAAGAGGAATAAGAGCCCATTCCATACACTGTGAGGAATATAACAGGATGTAATTTAGATAAATGGAAAAGTATGTAGGTCTTTCCAAGTGGAGCAAATAGGCAAGGAATAAGGAGATATACAAATAATTGAATACAAATAAATAGTAACTTCCAAGTACCAAAACTATTTTGAAACAATAAAAACCAATTCTAAAACTTTGTGCCGCAGTACATGTCAAAAAAAAAAAAACCACCAATCTACCCACCATGAAAATCTCTTATCACAAAATACCTAATTCAATCCACTTTGCATTTATTAAACACCAAGTGAATGGTACTGTGATAGGTGCTAGAAATGTAAAGACAAAATTAAAAGCAGATGACCCTGGTCTCAAAGAGTTTACATTCTATTAAAGAGATACATCCTGTAATAAGAGAGTATGTAAAAAGCAAGTAAGCACTAACAGTGAGGGGCAATCAGGAAAGGCATAGGAGTTAGCACAAGTTAAACACTGAAGTAAATTAAAGATTGTGAAAGACACAAGTGAGGAGGAAGATCATTCCATTCCAGGGAGAAATACTGTGCCAGATTCTGGAAACAGCAAGTTAGCCAATTTGGAGAGAACTCAGAACCTGCCAAAAAGAAGTAAAGTACTAAAAGCTGGGAAATGTAAGCCAGAGATGGATATAAAGAGCTTTAAATTCTCAACTAAGTTTGTAAAAGCACATAGGGAGCCAACATAGATTTTTGAGCAGGGGAGTAACCTTGTCAGATGTACTTGAGGGTGAGTTTGTAAGCAACTGTGAAGAACATCAGTTGAAAAAGCAATGCATTATAAGGAAATGGGCTCAAATGCCAGCTCTACCATTATTCTCCGTGTGTTCTTGGGCAAGTCATCTCACCCTTCTGGGCTTCCATTTCCCTATCTGTATGTAAAATGAGGGGTTCAGAATAGATGACATCAAAGGTCACTTCTATCCTCCATCTGCAAACTTAAGTGTCAAACTCAACTCCACAACTCTCATCTGAACTACTGCAGTAGTCTTTTGGTTGGTGTCTCTGCCTCAAGTCCCTACCTACTCCAATCCATCCTACATTCAGCTATCAAAATGATCTTCCTAAAGCATAGGTTTCACTACGTCACTTTCCTCCTTTCCTCAAGCTGCCATTTGATTAACTGCACTGGCTCCCCATTACCTCCAGGATCAAATATAAAATACTATTTGGCTTGTGAAGTCCTTCATAACCTGAGCCCTTCCTACCTTTACAGTCTTCTCACATCTTATTCTCTCCCATGTATTCTATAATCCAGTAACACTAGCCTTCTTGATGTTCCTTGCACAAAACATTCCATTGCCCAGTTCCAGGTATTTTCATTGGCTGCCCCATATACCTGCAACTCTCTTCTTTCTCATATCCATCTCCTAGCTTCCTTCAAGTCTAGGCTAAAATTAACCTTCAACCTTAGCTCCTTCCTTCTGAGATTAGCCACAATTTATCCTGCACATATCTTGTTTGTCTACAGTTGTTTGCATGTTGTGTCCTCCATTAAACTATGAGCTTCTTGACTGTTTTTAGCCTTTCTTTGTATTGCCAGCACTTTACACACAGTAGGCACTTAATAAAGGCTAGCAGATTTATTGATTGAAAATAATTTAACTTCAAGGTGTTACACAAAATACTAGGTAATTTTGATCTTGAAACAATTTCAGTGAATTAAGATCAAAGAGAAAGATCTTGTATAATTAGATGACTAAAAAAAGTTGTCTTTTTTTGCTTTAAAAAAAAAACAAGTGCTATTATGATCATAAACAGGGAAAAGGAAGAGAAATATGTTCATTTTGCAAATATGTGTCTAACTATTCTAGTCCTGAATACAAAACATGGTTATAACAAAAAATAACATTAAATTTTGGGTCAAAAGATTTGAATTCTAGTCTGTGCTCTCATTTTCTTTGGCCAAGTCATTACTCTAAACCTTAGCTCCTTTACCTATCAAATAATGAAAATAATAGAGGACCTGACAATTTTAGCAAATGATATCATGTAAATAAATACTGTACTTTGAATACTTTAACATATTATACAAATGTAAGATATTAATAACTGTCAATATAAAATAAATTATATACTTACCATCAGCTGATTGGGTGAACAATGCATAATCAGGGTTAATTATCTCATTGGATAAAATATCAAACCACTCACGTACAACCCCTTGACCCTGGGTATAAGAAAATAAAAATAACAAATAATGGGATAAGATAATACATATGTACACAGATCTTAAAATGTTATAACATTTTAAAATATGAGGAAAATAAAATTTTAATTAAATTTCTTCTATTTCCACTTACTGTCAAGTTCTATTTAAGTATATTTCGGTCTTTTTTACGTAGTGATATACTTTTCACTTATTTTTATACGCACCATGCCTTCTTCTCCATGGAAACGCACAGCAATCCCCTGTTTTAGCTTTGCACAATTTGCTTTAGACACAACTTCACAGCTACTCCTAAAAATAGAATCTACATATGTAGCACTGATTAGTTTTATATCTTAAAAATAATGATCAAAAAAATGTTTTGTGAATTTCATATGCATTAGCTTCTTTGTCAAATAAATATACCTCTATGAACCAGCAGGATATCATTTTCATTCACTGGCCTGTGTACCATGTCTGAATCTGATTGCCCTGAATGCAAATGTTCGTAGAACCACTCACAACGATCTTTAAAAGGCTACCAAAAAAAGAGATGTGTTAAACATTACAATTATATAATTATCATCTTTGCTTTAAGCATTATGCAAAATACTCATTATAAAGTACCATTCTGAGACTCATGAGTAACTAGTTAATAATGTTCAAACATTTCAGCAACTGCTCACAAAATAAAAGCAGAACTATGCACAACTTACATATTTTCTAGAAGTTGCTCCCATTTTCAACAGGATACCTTTGATAATTTAGAAATTTATGTCCAGCCATTATTTTAATGTCAGACATGTAATTGAACACATCTACAACAAATATAATGTCTTCTCAAGCTCAACAAAATCAAAAATTAATTCTCATGCTCAGGAAACATCATGGTACACGTTTCATTTCATTTTAAATTAAAATAGTCCCATATGTAGCCTTTCTTTTTGCCCTTCGGAATGAGAGATGGCCTTTTGATTGGCAATTAAGAAGAATTTGGTACCCTTTCCTCTCTCCAAAAGCTCTGAAGCTAATAAAAAAGTCTGAAGACAGATGTAGATACTTTGATTAGCTACTAAGTAAACAAAATGGTAATGATGAGTAAAACTTTGTAATTCATTAGAAAATATTTACTGAGCACTTATATTTGGTTAGTACTGTGGGAGATAGAAAAGAAATGTAGAGCAAAATCTCTGTACTCAAGCAATCCATAACCCAGCTGAGGACATAAGCTTAATATATGAAACAATCATGGAACAACACAAGGGAGTAGATATTTAGATGTTTGAAGTATGTGATGTAGACTACAGATTAGACAGGAGTTTAGAGCTGAGAAAGTAAGTGGAGGCCAAAGCAGGCAAGAAAAACATCATAAAGTGATATGACTTTCAAAGATTCATAGATTCTTGGGGCTACAAGGAGATCTAGAAATCATCTGGTCAATCAATTGATTTCACAGCTAAAAAAACTGAGGCACAAGATCATAGAATGACAGAGATGAAACCCAAACCCAAATTTCTTGTCTCCTAGCCTAGTTTTCTTTCAAGTATTCCTTGCTATCTATTAGATACTGAAGTATGAAGTCAGGGTTTGTTTGAATGAAGAGAAAGAGGCCATTTCAGTATGAAAGAGTAACATGAAGGACACTAAGGTTTCTTGCTCACAGTGGGCATGTGAATTAGCATGACAAAAGTAGAGGAAGAGGATACTGATTTGACATTTGGGTAAATGCTGGAAGATAACAGGAAATAAGTTATAAGTTTGGACAAGCAGAAAGAGAGAATGTCTGTATTTGATATACAAAGCAAAGGACTGAGGCAATTTTGTTTTGGTTTGGTTTTTATCATTGAGGTGACATAATTCTGGCAAGCAATACACCACTTTTGGATTTTTCCATCATGTTCCTTTGGTGAATAACTTTCTGGCCCCACTGTATTCTCCCTCCCATCCCACATCTTCCCTCTTCCTCCCTTTTCAGCCTCTTTTTGTGTTCCTCCAATAGACTATAAGCTCTTTAAGACAGAGACCGTCATTTTTATTTCTATTTGTATCTCCATTTGTATCACATTGAGTGGCAATAGTAGGTGCTTAATAAATGTTTATTGACTAGGAAAAATATAAAAGATGGGCTGGAAGGGAAGAATAAAAGATTTCCCACTTCCCACTCCCTCTCAAAAAGAAAAAAAACCCTCAGCAAGAAGGAAATTACAGTAACAAATGAGCCAATAAGGACACTTGACTAGGCAGTGACAATGGAGATGAGAGAATGAATCTAAAACATTTTGAAGGAAGAATCAATAGGACTTGATGATAAATTAGTCCCAGGAGGTGAAGAGGTAGGTAAAGTCAAAGAAAATAAGACTTAAAGGCCTGGGAGAATGGATGAGATAATAGTGTCTTTAACAGAAATAAAATCTGAAGGAATACTGGAAAGAGAAAAAGAAATTAGTGATGTCTCAAATACATTAAGTTTTAGAAGCAAAAGTCAAAAAGAGCTGTTGGATCACACTGATCTCTAACCAAAATGATCCTCTATTTTAAAATCTTACTCATTTCACAAGGCTCAAACTGCATATCACCTCCTCCAAGACAGTCTACTCTGACTGTCCAGCTAGAAGTATGTTTCCTCCTCTAAATTCCTTATTTCTCTGCATCTTTCATTTGATACTTACATCAACTGCTTTCCATTACAGTGAGTTTTTTTAACGTCTAGAATAGAATTTAAATTACTTGGGAAATGTTTTGATTTTTTTTTAAGATACAGAATATGAAGTAAACAGAGTCAAAAAAACAATGTACACAATGAGTACAAAGTAAATGAGGAAAAAACTCAATGTTGAATAATTATAATGATCAAGCCCTAGTCACAGAAAAAAAGTTGATAAAAAGCACCCAGCACTGCAGATGTAGGTGACTTTGGTATATTGTACATATTGTTAGACACAGTCAATGCATTGGTTGACTTTGCAGAACTCTTTTCTCACCCTTTAAAAATCTTCATTACAAGGGATAGCTCATTGGATCAGGGGAAGGATACATTCAGGAATTAATGTAATATGAAAATGCTATCAATAATTTTTTAAAGTTCTAACTGGAGCTGTTTTTGAAAATTTATTTTGTGCATAGCTAGTTTTTCTATAATATAGGGTATAATGCTGCCACATGCTAGTGGGTTACTCTGATCTAATATATATGATTCAAATGGCATTTCACTGAATTCTAGAACACAACCATGAAAGTCTTATTGATATTCTTTAAAATCAAAATATAATATTCCTACAACTAACCATAAAACAATAAGTTTCTAACTTAAAAGCAATACTTATAGAGAGACTTTTTAAAAACATGCTAAATACAAATCAGTACAGTTCTCAATAATCATTAACTTATCTACCACTATCTAATCTAACTAAGCCTTACTCCTAGATACTGATCATAAAGTTTCACTCTAACTCACCCTGAGAGCTTAGCTTTAAGTCAAAAGTCCTCCCATGTGATTTGTAGTTAACTTTAAAGGCTTCTAGTATCAAAATGCCTATGGGCTGCTCCCACAAAGTACCAGTGACTTTTCTCGGTTCGCCACCCACCGATGACCTATTCACTATACTTAGAACTATCTGAAGGGTAAATCTCTCACTCACGTTTATACTAATCTGAATAAACCATCAGACTGTAAAGTACTTGAGTATCTTATGTTACAATTCATCTTTGTATCCCCAGAGCCTTGCACACTACCTTACACATAGAAGGTGCTTTATAAATGTTTCCTGAATGTCCCCAACTAGATTTTAAGCTTTTAGTGGAGGTCAGGAGCCAGACTGTATATTTCCCCTTTTTCCCCACAACATGAATCCTGCAAAATAGATACTCAATAAATATTTCTTGATGACAATAAAGGAACACATAAAAATGTTGTTATTCCAATCTGACATTTTAAGGAATTGGAATACAGAATATAAAACACCAATAGGACATATTGCTACTTAGTGGTAAAGCCTTATACTCTGATGCTTACTACCCTCCCCTCTCCCCCCAGATGACTTCCATATCCTTCTTATAGTAAGCAAATGAGAAAAGCTTCTATATTCCCCAACAGAGATGAGTTCAACATATAATCCCATTACTCTAAGGTAGATGAAGTAACATAGAGTTGATAGACACCACATTAAACAATCTGGTTAAAAATTGAACATGTGTTCAACTTTCAAAAATACAGCTTTGCTTTCATTAGAGAAAAGCCCCAAAGCGAAAAAAGACTCTACCTGTGCTTTGATGATATGCATGAACCTTGACATCAATTCAGGACACTCAAGGAGGAAGTGAAAATGGTCAAAAATTATTTTGGGGTTTCTGGGGGAAAAAAGTATTTTATTTAGTTAGCAGAAACGAATAAAATATAGTAAGATGCAAATTCATGACAAAAGGTATAATCAAAGTCATAAATGAAAACACAGCCATCCTGAAGTTTCATATAGAAGATATAATAAAATGTTTTATTTATGCTACCTCAAATTAAGCATTAGGAGATATTTAAAAGCCTTACCGATTAACAAAGCATTTAAGAACTTCATCATGTTTGCATACAAATTCTATGAAACGGGGTGAAGTCATTCTGCAGGAAAGGAAAACAAAATTCATTAGGCTCAGGACACACAAGAGCTACAACTCAATGAATCTATGATCATAAGACTAAGGGTCTTAGTCAATTAACACATATTTATTGAACATCTACTACATACGAGGGACCATATCAGGCACTTGGAATATCCCTATTTAAAAGTAGCTTACATTCAAATAAGGGAAACAAGTACATAAGTAAGTATATACCAAATAAAGAGAATAAAAATAATACAAAGTAGTTAAATATGAATTAGTTTAGGATGATAAGCCCTATGAATTGGGGAGAGGGAATTGGGAAAGGTTTCATGTAGAACATGGTACTTGAGCTGTTTCTTAAAGGACAGGGATTCTTTGAGGAGGAATCAAAGAGAAAGTGCACTGCAGTTAGGGGGAAAGGTCAAGGCAAAGACAAAGAGATAGAAGGTACAGTATTGCGTGTGTGAGGAACAGAGAAAGAAGGCTAACTTGGTTGGACAGAAGAGTGCAAGAGGATGAGTAATGTCCAGTGAGGCTAGAACAGTTAGCTGGGGTCAGGTTCTGAAAAGATTTAACAGATAAATAAAAGAGTTTATATTTGATTCTAAATTTAACAGGTAGCCACTGAAGTTGACAGAAGAGCAGAGTCCCATTGTCAGATACAGACTTACGGAAAATCACTCTGGCAACAAGGTATAGGATAGACTAAAGTGGGGAAAAGACTTGAGAGTCTTTGCAGTTTTGGTAGACCAATTAGGACACTTGCAATAATCTAGATGAAAAATGATGAGAGCCTAAGATAATCTATGAGTGGAGAGAAGGGGTCAAAAGAACCTGAGATTAGAAGGCTGATGGTATCTTTGGCAGAAACAGGAAAGTTTAGAAGCAGAGGAGGAAATAAGGAAGAAGAGGTTAGGAGAAAAAATAATCAATTCCATTTTGGATATTTTGAGCTTGAGATAGCTCCAGTATATCCAATTTGAAATGTCCACTAGCTAATTGGTAATAAAATTCCAGGGAGAGCCTGGGGCTGCCTAGATAGATAGATGATCTAGATAGATGATCAAAAGACAGATATAGATATATCTTTGAATCTTTTGTACAGAGATGACAATTAAACCACTGGAGTTGATGACCTTACCAACAAGACCAAGAATAGAGAACTCATCTATTTAATTCAATTTTCTTGAGCTTTAGAAAAATGAGGAAAAAGAGTATTCAAACAATCTTTAAAAGAGAAATACAAATATTAAATTCTTAGAGAATGTTGGTATCAATTTACTTTTTTTCTTTAAAAACCTTAAAACAGTCTCTAAGTAAAAATGTTTTCCAATACTTAAATTAGTTCTACATAATGGCTACCTCATCTTTATGTACTGTACAGGTATTTAAATTTACTTTTCTTTCCCTTACAATTCTATTTCTTAAAATTTTATTATGAACATCTAAAGCAGTTTCTTTAAAATTGGAGACCAAAGCATTATGTTCTAAATATATGTGTGAAAGATCTACCCAAAAATTTAACAAATGGGATGTCCTATTACTAAAATTATAAAGATTCTAGAATTCTATTATTTAGTAGAGATGAAAGTAATACGGAAAAAGCTTCTTACCCTGGAGGCATCTGACAAGAGCAGCACATATAAAAAGCCTGAATGACAGCACTTAGCCGGTTAGCTGTCATGGAGATAACATCCTGACAATCCGCACTAGCTTCCTGCTTCCCTGCAACATCATCTGGTTTAGATTCCCCTGGGTCAATGGATAGATTTTCTCTGCTTCCAGTTCCTGGACTGCTGAATGAAGGGATGGAAGTAGTATCTCGCTGATCTGGCCCCTTTTGCTTCAATAAAATAGAGGTGATGTTGGTGGAGTCCTTTTTGTTTTTCATCAACTCTGTGGCTATTAACACTAGCCATTCATCTAATGAGTGCCAGAGCAATTCCAAAGGCTATAAAAAAATGAAAATTTTAATGTAATTTTTAATTTAAAGGAAAAAAAGCTCATCAACTTATTAACAAATAATTCCTTAAATATACAGAATACAATTCCAAATATTCTAAAAAGTAAATCATGCCAGTTCACTTTTTTCAAAATGAGGAGATAATTATAGGAAATAACCCTAAGGTTATCAGTTTTAAATAAAACACATGTTTATTTGCAACAAAAGGAAGAAAAAACAATTTATTTATAAAGTATAAATTCAAGAAAACTTAAAGATAAAAAAATTAAAATTTAGGAATAATGGAAAAGTTAGTCTTATCCATATAGTCACTTTGTTTAAAAAGTATTCAACATAGTGACACAAACGAAGCAGAAAGAATATCAGATTCAAAGTTATAGGACATCAGCTCTATTACTTGCCAGCAACGTGTCCCTGAGCAAATCATTTCCCCACACTGAGACTGGGTCCTCTCATCTGTACAATAAAGGGATCTGACTAAATGATGTCTAAGAAGCACTCTACCTCTAAAATCCTATAGATCTTATGAAATTTGTTCTTTTAAAGCACGTATCTGTTGCTAAAGTAGCCCTAGGGAGGTTGGTACTATATGTATTATCAACTTAGCCAATGTCAACTTACGTCACGCTTTGCAATCATTTCAAAATATAAATTTACATTTTAAAAGATTCTCAAAAATAAACTCTCTTGTGATACGCAATTAGCTTACTGTGTTCCTTACAAAGAACTATTCAAATTAAGACAATTTGTAATGGTAACACATAAAAAAAAAATGCGGATTAAAAATGAAACATATCAGTCCCAAGAATTACTGCATCCTTAAAACAAATCATTTGAAAAATGGAAAATACTAAACCATTATAAAAAAGACTTGCTGAAAAATTCAGTCCCAACCTTACTTCCATACAAGAAAAAAAAAAGTCATTAATAATGACTTTAGGGGCAGCTATGTGGCACAGTAGATAGAGCACCGGCCCTGGAGTCAGGAACTGAGTTCAAATGTGACCTCAGACACTTGACACTAGCTGTGTGAACCTGGGCAAGTCATTTAACCCCATTGCCTAGGGCGCCTCCCCCTCCAAAATAATAATGACTTTAACTGATGAGGTAATTTTTCCCTGACCCATTTTTCCTAGAGCCCTTGGCTCTCTCCTCTCCTCTATTATATTCTACACCTTGTATTATCTTCCTCGAAGACTATAAAAATTATAGTTGTCTTCATATGTCTAGTGCCTACTACAGTGCCTTGAACAAAGTATGAGCTTAATAAACATTTGTTGAATTGAATTGTTGCCTCATTTCTACACTGTTCTAAATATCACTTTTTAAAGAACATTCCTCAGTTGATAAATGGTCAAAAGATATAAACAGGTAGTTCCCAAGGGAAGAAATCCAAACTATCTAAAGTCATATGAAAAAATGCTCTAAGTTACTAATAATCAGAAAAACACCAATTAAATCAACTCTGAGGTTCTACTTCCTACCTATCATATTAGCAAAGCTTACAAAAATAAAGGAAAATGACAAATTCTGTAATGGCTAGAAAACAGGAGAAGGAGGCATATTAGGGCACTGCTGGTACCGCTATAAACCGGTACAGCCATTCTGGAGCATTTTGGAATCATCCCCAAAAGTTACTAAATTATATATATACCTTGGTCCAAACAATAGTTGGTCTTTTTGTGATGGCCAAAAACTGGAAACAGGGAGTGTTCATCAATTGGGGAATGGCTGAACAAATTACTGTATAAGAATGCAAAAGAATACTATTGTGTTATAAGAAATGAAGATTGACAGTTTCAGAGAAACCCAGGAAGTCTTTTATTAACTGAGGCAGAGTGAAGTAAGCCAAAGCACAACGCTTTGTATCATAAGAACAACTTTGAAAGACTTAAAGAACTATGATCTATAATTAATCATGATCCAAAGGACTGATGATAAACAACGTCACCCACCTGACAGGTGATGAACTAAATATGGAGAATGAGACACATTATGTGTCTCATTATATAGAAATTGGCATGGTCAATACAGAAATTTCTTTTTCTTGATGTTGCAAATTTGTTACAAGGATTGTTTTTCTTTTTTGTTATTTTTATAGTGTGGGGAGGAATATGGGAAGAAAAAAATCGCTTGAAAATTGAAAAATTTTAATTTTTAAAATAGAATATATCACTATTTTAAGTATGACAGAATAAAAAGATTATGTATGGGAATTCTACATAATTATGGAATAACAAAATTAGGTACTGAGGGGTCACCTAGGACTATCTTCAGGCACTGTCAGACTCCGAATCCCATTTAAAAGAAAAATCTACTTTTTTTAAATTTCCATAGAAAAAGACTACATAGGAGTAGCTAGATGGTACAGTGGATAGAGCACCGGCAATGGAGTCAGGAGGACCTGAGTTCAAATCAGGCCTCAGACACAGAACACTTACTAGTTGCGTGACTTTGGGCAAGTCACTTAACCCTGACTGCTTCACCAAAAAAAAAAAAAAAAGAAAGAAAGAAAAGAAAAGAAAAAGACTACATAACCACTCTCAGTTACCCTACAAGGAATTTCACAGAATCTTAAGATTTAGAATGAAAGGAACTTTAGAAATCATCATTTTACAGATGAAGAAACTAAGGCCCATGCGATGTAACCTTCATTGTTAATTTAAATCTTTCAAGCTATGACTTGAGCACAATTCCTCCTTCTTTATACCCTTAGTCTGTTCTCACACAATATCTCAAAAAAAACATTTACTGACCACAATAGTTGGCTCAATGAGCGTATCACAATAGTTGTCCATTTACTCAACAATTATAACACAAAGCACTAGTTGAAGGAGCTTAAAAGATCATCAATAAGCATGTATTAAATATGCTACATCAATGATAAACAATTTATACACACTAAGGAAAATGTTATGTGTAATCAAGTCTCCCACAACTACCATGTGGAGTTACTCAGAATTGCTGAAAGCTATGCCTGTGCAGTGTAGACCCTAGAAAGCTATAAGTCTGGACCCAACAACCAACACTTTATCTATTATCTAAGAAATAGCCTAGCCAGTCTCAAAAAGGCACCATCAGGTTGGCCAGAGGTTGGTACATGTTTTGATCACAGTAATCATTACAGTTCACTTAGGAAACTGTATAGAAATTGTAAGGAGGGGAGTTAGTAGCCCGACCAAGGAAAGAAACTATAGATCCTTAAAGTATAAAAGTAGATAAGTAACTTTTCAAAATTATATGCAAAATACAGGCATAACCCATCTAACGTATTAATTTGTTCTATAAAAACATCTAGGCAAAATGTTATTACAAGGAATAAAAAGTTCCAAAAGAATAATGTTATAAACCAGTAGCTGGCTAAATGATATTATCAGCAGTCTCACAACTTTACTGTGGGATTTGCTTAATAAGATTGTAGCAAACTGGAATTGATTGGCACAAACTGAAAGAAGGCAGGCCTATACCAATTGTTTTAAGACATAACCTAGCAATGTATCAAGTGATCTGGCAGGATAGTAAAAGCTCATAACCACTATTATCCAGTGCTATTAATATGATCTTCTGAAGACTCACTGTGATCCTAAATATTCTCAGCCAGAAAATATCACATACTTTAACTCTGATGACAAATCCATTGTGAGAAAAAAAAATTTTTTAAAACATGACCATGAATTTTTTTGTGTCTAAGTAACAATCCCATAAATAGGAAACAACCACATTTTAAAATGTACAAAAAGGATACATCATTACCTGAAAAATCTAATCCTCAAACTCTTTCTTATATCTTGCTAACTCCTGTCACCTATCACCATTCCAACATATCCTAAGACACTAGGCAAATAATGTTTAATAACATTAAATTTAAGAGACTTTTTTTTAAGTCATGGAAAACAAAAAAATGCAGACTTAGAAATGTCTCCTGATAAAAATGTATCTTTTTCAATCCAATGTCAATGAGAAATCCACCCCACCAGCCAGAGTACCACAATCTCCTAGACTCCTCTCATATATCCAATTCCAACATGAAAAAGGTCAAATTTGCTGCCCTTTGAAGATTTGTTGAGAGACAAGATTAAAACCATGGAAGGGCAATCAGCCCTTTAAAACTTACTATTTACCTTAACAATTGTTCATATTAAAAATAAACAGAAGTGTGGCCTGAAAGATAGTTAAGTCAACAGGAAGGTCTAAAATTTAAGATAGAGAACATATTCAGAAGCAGAAACAATTATGCATAAGTGCAAAAAAGGATACATAAACAAAAGTATAGTATACACAGTTACAAACCGTATAGAACAAAAAGCACAGAGAAATAAAAGAGATGTAAAAGATAACTTAAAAGCCCCTGAAAAGGGGCAAAAACTAAAGAGGGAAAAAAGGCAGAACTACTTTTCTACCTTTATTGGTGTCTTAAATAGAAATACTGAACCTAAAGGACAAATACCAATACAAAGCCTGCTTAGTAGGTATGCAATCTTCTGATAAAACTATTAAGAAATGTGATAGACTTAGGCTTAATAAAATATCAAAAATACCTTATTAGCAAGGCAAAACTGAATACTAACTACTAAATAAAAATAGAATACTATAAATAAAAAATAGAATACTAAAACAAGTATAACAACAAAATCAAATCAATAACCCAGTTCTTTCTCAAGGGAGCTAAGAAACAAAAGGTCAATCAATCAATAAGCATTTATTAAGCATCTACTGTGTGCCAGGCACTGTGTTTAAGAGATGGATCATGTGTGATCATATGTGATATCATGAAACAAAATGGCAACTGGCTATGCTATATTTGTAACAAACCTCAACAAAAATCTTTGGATCAGGAATATGGCGGCTTCAACCTGACAAGGAAATAATTTTTCACTACTAACCAAGTTATTTGCTTTTCAAAAAAGAATGTGATATGAAAACCTGAATTAAGAAATGTTTGACCACATTCTTCCAGCAGAGGGCACAGTAAGGCCATAGTAAAACCAAAACAAGAGAAAGAAAAAGGGCGAAAAAATCTCCTAAAAGCCATTATATCCATCCTAAGTATTAAAGAACCCAATTTCTACTAATAAAAAATGCTAGTATACTATTTTTAGTAACTGTCTAAATGTTCCCAATATAATAATTCCGTGAATAACATGGCATGTTATTTTGTGAATAACAATATTCTGTGAAACATAGGTTATTTTACTTAACACATTTTGAAACTTAATATAAAAGAATTTAAGAATTAAATCCTTAAGCATTCATCAAGCTAAAACAAATATTTATGCTCCAGAAAAAATCTTTAAACAAATTACCTTTAAAAAAACATATATTGCATATATATGCACACATATATTTTAAAGGTAAATTGATAGATAGATGGATGGATGTTACTAGATCATTTGAAACAAATTTTTTCATTCAAATTCTTGCTTATTTATACAGGCAAAAATAGAAAGTCAAAACAGAGGCATTAACAACACCACTTCAAAGTCATTATTTGTTCTGTTACCTTTCAAGTTACAATTTAAGATTAGCACTGAAGGGATAATACTACTTTGGATTTTTACATAGAATCTTTCTGCCAAGGATTCCACCCATGCAAGTGCCAGTACATGAGGAGAAGTTGAAGCGATACAAAATGTTTTAGGAAAATACACTCAACAATTTTTTACTGAAGTCATTCTAGCAGGTAATATTATATCAAAACCAAATTGGAGAGTTACATCTTGCTGTTTTTTTTTTTTAATGCATAAAATGTTCACTAAATAATTAACGGGGACACACTGTAGGAAATACATTTTAGTATAGAAATATCAAATTGAAAAAAAGGTATTTTCTTTCCTCTCCCTACTAATAAGAAATGTAAAACACAAAACTGGCCAAAGAAAACATCCTTCCTTTTCTTATAATATCAATTTCAGTAAAAACAGATTTTAAATCCTAAGTATCTCTAACCTAATAGTAAAACATAACTGAAATATATATTATATATATTAAAGGATATCAAAAATTTTAATTCTTAAGAAAGAAGAAAAAGAAAGCTCACCAATTAAGTCTGAGTGATGAATAGTTAAAGGTGAAAGGAAAAAGGCATACCTAACTTAAAAACATATATGGGTATGAACCAAACTTACGTCCTGTTCATGAGGGTTCTGATTAAAGAATGCATGCTTTGTGAAATTCATCTCTTTAACGTCTATCTTCCTAACAACGTCATATACTTTTCTGACCTTGAACACCTGACTTCTTGGAGTTTTATTCCCATTGTAGCCCATATCAATTCCATTATTGGGAGAGGATGGGCCAATTCGAAAGACATGACAAAACATCCTCACAATCCTTAAGAGACTCTTCATTTGTGCTTCATAATTGCTAGACAGGCTGCAAGGAAAAGTAATATGGAACATATTAGATGCATTAAAATAAATCTGTAGCTCCAGATTTATTTTTAAAGATTTTCATTTATCCTATGGCCTGACTACCCATTTCATCTAATCTAAATGCAGCAAAATCTTCCTTACCTCTCGACATAATGAAGAAATTGAGTGTTCTACACATACAAATTACCAATGTTCAAAAAAACTTTTGAAAACAACAAATTAATAATGAACAAAAAATGTAAACATTTGCTCCTACAGAGTGGTTTATTTACGTACCTAGGTATATTTTTGTAATCTAAAAAGTTTGCTTTTCTATGAGTTGTTTACAAACAAATACACATATGGAAGTTAGGTTCTTAGGTCAACCCACAAGATCCTATTTAACCTGCAACATATTTTTGACAATTTAGATAGCATTGGAGGATTTTCAGTGCCCTCATGATGATCACGGTGGATATCAATTAAAATTGTACTAATTGTTATAAGGTCCTTCTCCACTACATTATCATAAGGAGAAACACCTCAATTCTTAAAGCTATGCCAATGACAAACTCTGACAGGTCCTCCCAAAACACAGAAAGGCTTCAAGTAAGGTCCCAGTCACAGAATTTATAACTCATGTCTAAGGATTACCCTAGCTAAGTTTGAAAAGGCTCATCACCAGAAGGTTAGCCAAAAGGTGATTCATCTTTGAGGGACAAGAAATTCACGAACACTATCTGCCAAGCAGTGAAAGATATGATCTGCATGAATGAAGGGAACAAATCAAGGATCACTAAAGTACTATATATAGCTGTAAGAAGTACAGGAAATGGACTCAATCTGTGTTATTCCTGATGACACACCCTAAAAGCAGTGACACTGACATATAAATCACTAATAGCAACTATCTTATCTTGGCTCTTTGCCTAAAGGCAGAATGCAAAATTGTGCCATCTCCTAGGAAGCACAAGTACTTTTCTCAAAATGTAATTATATCAGAAGCTGAATCAGCCTATTCCCAAGTTACTTTAGCCTATTCAATAAAATCTTTTTTTTTTTTTTTTTTTGCTGTATTTCAATGTCTTCTGACACTTTAGTATAAGATTCCCACTGAGTTGCTATGTCTTCTGGTTTGCTGGGTGCCAGAAAATAAAGCATTTGCTTTCCTAGTGATGTACCAATATTTCGTCAAAACACACTTCAATACACATCAAGGATCGGATTTCAATGGTATACTTAATTCCTCCATCAACAGAGAATCCCTCTAAATTTTAAATAGATGGATTTAATAACTTGCCCTTAAGGAGCTTTCAATTTAGACAGACAAAGACATAAACATGCAGAAAGTTAAATAAAACATCTTAAATAATATGTTAAAGCCACAGGAAAAAAATATTAAGATAAATACATGATTATCAATAAATTATAAAGACAATAATTACAGGCATTCAGAAGAGATAAGAACATTTCACGGAAGGAGCCACTCCTATCTAACTCAATCTCTTTAAGGCTTCTCTCATCTCCCTAAAGAAATTTAAAAGCAAAACTAGACAAAAATAAAAATGAAACATGGACAAAAGGACAAAGAAGGAATAAAAAGCATAGATGTTTTATTATGTACAACAAGGTTATTTATTATGGAGAATCAGATAAAGACAAGTTATAAACTTAAAGAGGAGGCAAGAAAAATAGAATGCTTATTTAATTATCAATATGCACCTCGATATGCACCTGTACAGGTAAAAGATTCTAGGAGCTGTCTGAAAGGAGAAAGATTGGTAAACTAAGATTCAAATGATATCCCAGGTAAAGCATACAGCCTAAAAGGAAGAAAATTATTTGGTAAACAGTGAACCAAGTATCTCACATCACTCAAGATGGCTTCTGCCACTGTCTGCACCTTCACCTCTATTTCACAGTAAGAGGTGAGTGACCTTTCCTTTTCCTTGCCAAGGCAAAACCCTCTACAAGCACAAGTGATCCCATTCCATCTTATTGTCTCCAACAGATTGATCCCTTTATCATTCTCAGTTCTCTCACTTATCTCCAATCTCTCCCAAGCTACCTCCATCCTCAAAAAAACCTCATCAGATCTAGCCATCCCCACTAGGTATTGTCCCATATCTCTCCTTTTTCCTGTTAAAATCCCTAATGAGGTCATCTACAACAAGTGCCTTCACTTCCTTTCTTCATACTTTCTTGATTCTATACAATCTGGCTTTTCATCTCATCATTCAATTAAAACTGCTCATTCCAAAATTACTAATAATCTCTTAATTGCCAATGCTAATGGACTTTTATCAATCCTCATCCTTCTTGACCCCTGTAGTCTTTGGCACTATAGATCACCCTTCTCTCTAATCTAGACTTCCATGACACCATTCTATCCTAGTTCTATATATTCCAACCTATCTGACCACTCTTTCTCGGTTTGCTTTGTTACAACTTCATCCAGGTCACACTTATCATGTGTGTCCCCCAGGGCTCTGTCCTGGGCCCTCTTTCCATCTCCCTCTACACTACTGTACTTGGTAATCTTATCAGTTCCTATGAACTTAATTATCATCTCTATGCTAATGATTCTCAAATATACTTACCCTACCCTAACCTCTCCGACCTACAGTCTGGAGTTTCCAACTGCCAAATGAACATATCAAACTCAATGTGTCGTAGACATTTTAAACTAAACATGTCAAAACTGAACTCGTTTCCTGCCCACCTCTGCCCACCCCCCTCCAAACCCTCTTCTTTTCAAAATGTCCCTCTATTTTCTTTTTTTTTGGAGGGGGGAAAGGCACTTGGGGTTAAGTGACTTTCCCAGAGTCACACAGCTAGTGAATGTTATGTGTCAGAAGCCAAATTTGAACTCAAGTCCTCCTGACTCTAGGGCCAGTGCTCTATCCACTGCACTACCTAGCTGCCCCTCCCTCTTACTTTCAAGGGTGCAATCAGACAGCTGGGGGCCCAGTGAATAGAGCACTGGGGCCAGGAGTGAGGAAGACCTGAGCTCTGTGTAACCCTGGGCTAGTCATTTAACCTCTGTAGTTTCTTCAACTGTAAATAGAGATAAAAATAGCAACTACCTCATAGCGTTGTTCTGAGAATTAAATGAGATAGTATTTGTCACTTAGTAGGAACTATATAAATGCTTATTTTCTTCTCAACCTACCAGTCACCCAGGCTCACAACCTCAGTGGTACCCTCAACTCCTCACTCTTACTTCCCATATCCAATCAACTGACAAGTCCTGTCATTTCTACCATCTTAAAATTTCTCCTATATGTCCCCTTGTCTGCTCTGACATTACAATCGCCTTGGGTGTTGGTCCTTATCATCTCACAGCTAGATTACTGAAATAGCCTTTTAGGGGTACCCTTACATCAAAAGTCTCTACCCACTCCAATCCATCCTCTCTACTCAGCTGTCAAAAAGATCTTCCTAAAGCCCAAATCTATGTCAGCCCCACCCCCCAACTCCTCCACTGAACTACTCCAGGGGTTGCCTATCACATCCAAGATCCCAAATAAAATCTTATTTGACTTTTAAAGTCCTTCATAACCTGGACCCTCCCACCTTTCAGGCTTCTTATACCTTACTTATCCCTACATACTCTGCAATTCAGGGATCCTGGTCACCCTGCTGGTCCTTACAGACACTCCACACCTCCTGACTCCAGGTATTTTCAGTAGCTCTCCCTCATGCTTAGAATTCTCTTCCTCCTCCTTTCCACTTCTTCCCTCAAGTGCCAGATAAAATCTTTATCTTCCATAAGAAGGCTTTCCCAATCCCCCTTAATGCTAGCTCTCTCCTTGATTATCTACAACTTATCCTAAATATATCCTTTTTATACATAGTTGTTTGCATGTTGTCTCCTTCATTGAATTGTGATCTCCTTGAGAGCAGGAACTATCTTTTGCCTGTCTTCATATCCCCAGTGCTTAGCACAATGCCTGGTACACAGTAGGTACTTGATAAATGCTTACTAATTATTGACAAAGAAGAAATATGAGGAAAATTCAGAAAAAAAGAAAGTGATCTAGGACGGTCCAATAAAAGGCACCGAAGCAAATGAAGACTGTAGTCTTGGTCTAAAAGTGTAAATTAAGAGCCCTGGGAACAGGGTTTTAATTCCAATAAAAGGAAAAGGTGACAGAGTGGGCAATGAAGGTAGAAGGTAAAAAAAAAACCATTAAGAGGTAGAGAATTCAATAAGATAATCATAAAAATACAATATTGACCAAGAACATATTCAAGGCTGGGGCTACAGGAAGAAAAAAGATGGTACATATAAGGAACACCTTCAGGCCTTCATCATTTAAGGAACACCTTCTCATTTGGCCTATAATGGCCTCCTAAATGGTCTTTCTGCTTCCAGTCCTACCCCTCTTCAAATTCAGTCTCCATATGGCTCCCAAAATAATCCAAGACATAGCTCTGATTCCTCTACTCAAAAATCTTAAGTGGTTCTGGATGGTCTACAAAATAAAATAAAAATACTTATTTTGGCCTTGTTAGGCCTAACACAATCTGGCTTCCACCTACCTTTCTAGGCTTATTTTACAGTTTTTCATTCATTATGGGGGGAATTGGGGGGGGGGGTTATGGAACCTCACCAGGGTGACAGAGGAACTCAAAATCATACCAAATTTGAATTACATAACTGGGTACATTTAGCCTGAAGAAATTTCAGGAAAGATATGAGTATCTTTCAAGTATCTGAAGGGCTATCTTGCAAACTTTTTTCATTTGATTTTAAAGGGCAAAACTAGAAATAACTGGTCAAAGTGACAAAAGGGCAGATTTCAGGTCAATATAAGTCAAAGTTTACCAATAATTAAAGCTCTCCAAAGGTAACATGGATTGTCTCACGAGGTACTGAATTGCCTATAATTGATTCAAGCAGAAAGTAGATAACCATTTGCCAAAGATGCTACAAGGCAGAGATGTCAAATATGCAGCCCATAATATTATCAAGTGCTGCCCAAACCAGATTAAAATGTAATTGGGAAATATTCAAGAAAACAAATAAAAATACAATAAAACATAGGTATTATTACATTTAAAAACTGAGTCAATATGTAAACCACAGGGATTCTTATATACAGTTTAGTGGCTCCCTGTTTCTACTAGAGTTTGACAACACTGCTGTATGGGATATTCATATCATTTTGGATTATATGAATACTTCAGTCTCTTTCAATTCCAAGATCATATGATTCTATATTACTCTTAAATACTGAAAAATCTACAGAGGTTCCTCATTTGCCTGCTAAATAATCAATCACCTGCTCCTGGAATTCAAGGCATGCTACAATCTAGCTCCAACCCACTCTGAAAATTTAATTTTTTGCACTGCTCTTCATCATGGACTTCTATTTTTCAGTCAAAAACTGAACTATTCTGTCCCCCACTTTCATCCCTCCCTCTGCTATCTCTGTGAATTTGCTCATGCTATCCATTATGCCTGAAATGAACACTCTCCCTTCTCCATCAACTAAAAGCTCTTCCTTCCTTCAAGGTTCAATTCAAGGGCCACTTTCACCTGCAGGTGAAAGTCATCTCACCCTCTTCAAGTTTCTCACAGCAATTTGTTCTAAACCCCTTCGCCATTCTGCTTTTGTCTCACTCCTCCATGTAGCATAGTTATTTGGGCAAGTCTGGGTCTTTTCACTCAATGTAGTCTAAGAATTTTGAAAGCAGTGTCTGTGATGCATTTATATGTCCAATTCCCAACACAGTTTCTTTTAGATGTCAGGCACTTAACAAATGTTTATTGTTGATGAACTGAACAAAGCTAGAACTAACCATGGACAAAAAAAAAAAAAAAAAGAATGACACCTTAGAAACAACTCTTCAAGTTTTCTTACTCCAAACATGATTTAAAAAAAAAAACCACTTTTCCTATAGGCCCATATAGTGCAGGAAAGAAAATTAACTCTATCTCCAGGTTTAATTTGAGTTGGTGATGGGTCAGCTGAGCTCATGAAGTCTTATAAACAGTACTCTCAAAGAATGGACAGAAAGGTATACAGTTAAAGGGTGGAAAGTTCACAGAGAACCAGGAGTTACACTGAAAATTCTCACAACTATAAGTTTTGTTCATATTGGTAGTTAACATTTCTATATTATTTCTCATATTTTCTTAGTATGAATTACCATTTCATTAACAATTCTAGTTAAATATTATGAATATGTTCATATCTACTCATTTGAGTAAGAAATCTGAAACTATCCTTTTAAACAAAATGAGATTAGTTTAAGCGCTTGACTGTCCTGTCTTTACTGTTCTGACTTTACTAAACATTAACATTTGATCAGTATATTATAATAACATTGTTAACAGATGGTATCCAAAAAAGTTAAATAATTCTTACAGAAAAGGCCCTAAAACAGATTAACCCAAAAAGTACAGCTTCCTGTTGAATTGTTTGCATTTTCAAATTCTTACCTAAGCAGCTTATGACCATTTGTTGTTGCAACTTCAGCAAGACTTGTCAGAATCTTTAGGTACTGGCTTTCACTTTGCTGAGACAAATGCTCCAAAACTTGTCGCAACTGAATGTTTTAGAAATTTCAAAAATGTAAATTAACATTATAGTAATATATACAAATTCTCTGGGATTAGTCAGTTACTCTTTTAAAAGCTAGACTAGAAGACAGTTTTCTGAAATGAAATTTTCCACTGGTAATTTCTCTTTCCCAGTTTCAGAAGCTCAAGAAGTAAGTCATTTATTTACCCTTTCATAATTTCTCTGCCCAGTCACATCAAAATGCTAATGGTAATCTCTCTGCCTAATGCCCTCACCTTTCAGAATAGGAAGACAGCAGCACCATAGTCTGAGTAATCATGGAAAAATACAGCAACTTTATGAAATTTGCTGAATTTTAAGTTTTGCAGTTTACCAAAGCAGTTACAATAGAGGCAGAAATTACAAAGTCAGTACACATCAAGCCTGACAGCAGAAACAAATATGAATATAGACTTGTAACTTATAGTTATCTTGTGTAATTTACAGTTACCTTACAGAAAGGCCAAAGACAGAGAGCACAGACCTAAAACACTATGAAATCATTGGCTGAAATCTAATTTATATTTGTTTAAAACTGGCAGCATAGTATAAGTTACTGGAAACTTGAACTTCACAGAACTTAGGCCATGAAAGATATTTATAAAATATTACATGTAAATTTAACAAAGCTTATGCATATACATATGCTTTTTACAAAATTTATTGTTACCATATTTTCTCGAAGGTCTTCATTCTGTGTCATTTGAATAATTGTTTGGAAAAGCCTAGGGTGATACTGAATTAATACTTCACAAGTCTCTCCATAGCCACCCTACAAAACATATTTAAAAATAAACTTTAAAAGTGAAATTCCTTTTAAAAATATATACTTCACACAATAAAAAGGTTTAGACTTGACCTCCCATGTAAAGGAAAAAAGTGAACAGTATTTATCTCACATTCTATTATGAAGAGTATAAGGATAATACAGAAAATCATACCTGTACACACAAATCCAGAGGGGTAACTCCATTTTTATCCGGCAGATATTTTGCTCCTCGTAAAAGAAGAATCTGTGCTGTGTCTCTCTGGCCATGACTGTATAAAACATAGAGTCAATAATAAAATGTATTCTTTTGTACTTAAAGCCTTTATTTATTATGAACTATTAATGGCTGATAGTCCAAAAAACCCCAGTTCTAGCTTTATTTCCTGCTCCTCAAAAGAAGCTGTCAGACTTTCTCAACCCGAGGCCACACCATCACTAAGACATGGAAATAGTCAATTAACATAGAAAATTTAATTTATAATCAGCTGACACTGCAGAACACTCTCTTATTCTTTCTTTATACTCTCTTCTCACTAGGTTTTTGGAGCACCATTTTCTCCTTATTTTCCTATTTGACTTCTCATTCTCCTTTGATGAATCCTCATCCAGGTCATGCCCTGTAACCCTGCACATCCCACAAAGCTATGTCCTGGGCCCTCTTTTCTCGTCTCCTCTCTCTTCCTTCTCCCCACAAATAAGTGACACTTGTTTCCTTGCTATTCCATAACACTCCACTTCTCAGCTCTGGTAATTTTCTGACTGTCCTTCATGCGGGGAATGTTCTCCCTCATCTCTACCTCCTGGCTTCCCTGGCTTCCCTGGCTTCCTTCAATCCCAGACAGAATCTCATTTTTTACAAGAAACCTGTCCTAATTCCTCTTAATTCTAGTGCCTTCCTTCGGTTAACTTATTTATCCTGTAGATAGCTAATTTGTACATATTTGTTTGCTTGTTGTCTCTCCCAATAGATTGGGAGCTCTTTGAGGGCAGGGACTGTCTTCGCCTTCCTTTGGATCTTTACCACGTAGCACAGTGTCTGGCACACAGTAGGCAATTAATAAATGCTTACTGAGTTGCCTAGGGCAACTAAGAATGGTTCTTGACTATGTCTTTGGAGACTTTCCACTATTCCTTTGTCAGCCTCCTCCTTTTTTCCCCCAGCCTCATCTTGATCCTCTTTCCCAAACCAGTGATCTTCAAATAAAGCCTATACAATCACTTCTTGGATATGATGTAGAAGGGATTATAATTCAGGTATAAGCTGGCCTCAGGTACAAATGTCCTCTAAGGTCCC
Source organism: Vombatus ursinus (assembly GCF_900497805.2). NCBI lineage: Eukaryota > Metazoa > Chordata > Mammalia > Diprotodontia > Vombatidae > Vombatus > Vombatus ursinus. The sequence continues at coordinate 31,796,489 of NW_020940360.1, forward strand.
TTCTGACTCTGAGATTCTATGCTTTGCACTTTCCATTTCCCATTTTTAATTTCCCAGGTGCCACATACTGCTTTTACTGCTTCCCCTTCAGGCCTCATAAAGTACTTTATTTTGTGCCTAATGTACTTAACTTGTATTATTAATTATTTATGTATTTGCCATGTCCCTGTTATACTCTACAAAGGAGACTCTGTTCTTATCTAAATTTCATAGCTCCCCTAGCACAGTGCTAAGCATTTTAAAAATTTTTGTTGAAATGAGGTTCATTCTACTCTAAATAAGCCTTATCTCCATCAAACATACCTCCTAAAGAAATATTCTTCTACTTCTCCATGACTCCTAAAGAAAAATTCTTAAATGAGAATAGTTTATTTTAATAGTTTATAAAACAAGCATTTTAAAAGGCTGCTTTTTCTACTCGTTGGAAACACATATTTTGGATTTGTTTTTGATACTGTGCCCCAAGCTCAAATTTGCAAACTTGTTCCTCCACAATCCTGGTATCCTTAAGAAGCCTCATTGCCCTGATTTTAAAGACACTCACCTATCAAGACCACCATTCTACTTTTAGCCTCCCACTCCACCCAACATACTCAGCTTAGGATTCACTTCCTCCTCTATCTTCTCTGCTAAGCCACTGTACCTGGCTCAGTATAAGGAACCAATTCCCTTCATCATTTGCTTCACTTTCTCCCTTACCACTTTTTTTTTTAAGGATCAGAAGAAACTGGAAAAGGGAATTTAGTTCCAGTCCATTTTTCTTCTAATGGAACTGAAACCAGATGATCTCTGCTGTGCCATCTGCTGGTGCAGTGTTAGCTTGGGAATGGCGGCTACCACCACCTTCCAGAGATCTTGATAACCAGTACATACAGACTACAAAAATCTAAAAGTGACATTAAAAACTACTGATTTTAAGAAAAATTCAATCTCTGGGCCAGGAGTTCTTAACCTTTTTTTGCATCATGGAAAACTCTAGCAGTCTGGTGAGGCCTATGAACCCCTTCTGAGAATAATGTTTTCAAATGTATAAAATAAAATATATCAGATAACAAAGGAAACCAATTATATTCTTCTGTTATTTGAAATAAACAAGAAGTTAGGTGACAATGCTGCTAAATTTCAAAGAATGAAGCCAACTGCTAACATATCAGACAGCCTCACTCTTCTCAGTGAAGTAGGCTATCATAGTTGTTTTCGGAAATAAGAGAGAGAAACAATAAGAAAGAAATAGAAATGTTTTCTAGCAGCAAGGAAGCCATTTACAGTTATACAACAAATTTGTTGTAGGTGAAGTTATTTCAATTTAATGATTTTTCTTCAGGAACGCTCAACAACCCTAGAGCAGGAACAGAGAAAACAGATGGTGTAAATTTCCCAAGGATGATGAATTACAGGGTGGAAACAATGCAAGGTCAAAGAGGCAAGGCATTTGAAGATATATACTAGGATAATAGTCAAGTGATTAACCATGGAGACAAGGCTAGCATGGAAATGAGTGAAGCAAGAGTATGGAAGATAAATTGGCAGAATGCATTAAGGGACCAAAAGTCACAATAAAAGCAAAGGGTATGTTTAAGATAAAAGAGGTAAAATTTCAAAGTTCTAGATCTTAGATGAAAAGAAATTTTGAGAAATGGTAAATTCTAATGTGACACCACGGCTGAAGTAAGATGGAAAATGAGGGTATTTTAGTTGAGAAACCTGAAAAAAATTAAAATCAAGATCATAGGGTTTTAGTTTCCTTTTGTTTTGTTGGGGAAAGAGGTAAGGCATTAATGTACATAATGAACATAAGCCAAATATTAATTTTGGGTGGAATATGGCTTGCAGGTGAGCAGATGACAGCAACAAGGATGGTAATTAGGGTTAGAATAATTTGGAAGTGACAATAGGAAGCATGGACTGCATAGAAATGAGTAATAGCTTTCTAAGTCTGAGTATCAGATTGCATGCTAAAGGTTTTTTGGAATAAAATGATTCTAACATTCATTCTATGTGTAGATTATCCTTCCCAAGTGAAAGTAATTTAAATCTGTCAATTGAGTCACAGCACATATAAATGCTGGGCTTTTTTTTTTTAAGGTACCTTAGAGTTATCCAGTAATTTTTTCAACTATCCTTTGTTCAATTAGTAGTACAAGAAACAGGCAAAAGTTTCTAACTCTTCCTGATTAGTCTTTTGGGCCCTTCTTACAAGGACTGCTTGGCTTACTAAGTTCCTTCTCTGTCTCAGAGGAGTTGCTCTGCACTAAGTAGACGTCTATTTGGACGGTTACAGCTAGTGTTTGCTTATGAATATAATGGCTCCAACTTCAGAGGACAGAATTGAAGAGTCAATCAATGAATATAATGGTAGAATAGAAAGCATGCTGATTTCATAGAGGATACAAAGTGTTATGAAATGAAAGGTCACTGGGAAACAAATTGAAGTAGAAACAAAATATAACTTCTGCCACTCCACTTAACAGTGACACTGATTACAGAATTCAGCATTAAGCTAAGCAGTATGACGGAGAAGGAAATGACAAACCACTCCAGTATCTTTGCCAAGAAAACCCCATGGACAGTTGGTCTACAGGGTCATGAAGAGTCCGACACGACTGAATAATTGAAGAACAATGATAGGAGAAAAGCCAAAGTCTACAGGATAGAAACCAATTCTGAAAAGAACAATTTTCAATAGGATGACTCCAAACAGGGTCTAGGATTCTGAGAATGAAGATAACAGAACAAGCATGATGAAGCAGCCTTGTGTAATGGAAAGAGTACTGGATTTAGAATCAGAGGCCTAGGTGGGAACCACAGCCCTGCTACTCTAGTTGGGGGACTCTAACCAACTAAGTTCACTTTTTTTGGGCCTTAAGCATCCTCAATTCACAAATGAAAACGTAATGATTCCTAGATCCCTTAGAAACATTACGCTTGTTACAGACATAAGTACTTGTTAATTAACAAGGTTATTATGCAAGCATTTCATATGACAGAAAATATGCAGTAATCTGAATATTAAAAAGGCGAGCTTGGACAGTCAAGAAAAATATACAAAGTATATCATATACTTCAAGAAACTTCCTTGGTTGCCAAGGAAGTGGGTGTGAGTGGTACTCCTGAAAAAAAAACCAAAAAACAAAAACCAATAATTATAGATCTAGTAAAACATTCTTGAATTACCTCTCAATTTCAACTTATTTTCAGTCCAGTTTTATCATTTTACAACTCTATACTTTGTCTGCAAATTTAACTTACTCTATTTTCCACATATTGCCCTAAGAAAATACATGAGGTTTGTTGTTCCACTTCGATCTCCCTTCCAGAATAATGAATTTATTTTTTACGTATAATTCTAACTTCAGGTTTACTTCACAATCATTTCCTCCAAAGGTCTAAAGTTCACTTGTGCTACACTTAAAAGCAAGAATAAAAGCATAAGAAGGTAGTGAAAGATTCAATCATAATAACACATAATACAATCATAATAACAGCTCCCAGGAATACTGCCCAGTGCTCAACAATGTGGTATCATAATGTTTTATTTCTAAAAGACTCTAAAATACCATAACATTATGTAAGATACTTTCCAAAAATCCAATCCTCTTATAATTAGATCTGAGTTCAGAGAAACAATGTATAAAATGATCCATAATTGTGAGGCACAAAAAAAAAAAAAACAAAAACACACAATTCTTAAGAATCAGAAACAGGGACAGCTAGGTGGTGTAGTAGGTAGAGTTCCGGCCTTGGAGTCAGTAGGACCCGAGTTCAAATCCGGCCTCAGACACTTGAAACTTACTAGCTGAGTGACCCTGGGAAAGTCACTTAACCCCAACTGCCTCACCAAAAAAAAAAAAAAAGAAAGAATCAGAAACCAAAAACTCTAAGCATATAAATTTCTAGAAAAGAAAATACACCATTCTAGGTTCTGACAAGACTGTGGCCTAGAAGATAGAGACAATACATTGTTTCAATCTAATCAAAGTGATTTTGTAGAATTAGATTCTTATAAATTCTATGAAAAGAGAAAAGTAACCCCCTCTGTTAACAGACATCATCTCAAGTCTAATGGTTGACCAAGAAGAAAAAAATAACATAAACAGGATCTTTCTAGAACTTGAGTACTCTTGGGCTTCCCAACCATGATTAGTCATTTTTAGTAAGAGCAAAAAAGAATTTCCTTGAGATAGTTGGATAAAAGTTAGACCAGAGTTAGACAAGACTGTTAAGCCAAAAAAAAACAGTAAGCGAGTAAGAGACTGACTATGATGGAAATGATATATGAGTGATAATCTAAAAGACACTGGAAAGATAAATAGTGGGTATTGGTAGGCTACAGTATATTATCAATAACTTGCTTGGCAGACATGGCATAAGAGACATTATCAAGAACACGTATGTGTCAGAGGTTTGTCAGTCAGGTAATGAAAGCAAGGAATAACAGACAGACAGCCAAAGCAGTGCACTAGTAGCCACAAAATACTTAGAAGACTCAGGAAAGGTCTCCAATGCACCTTCCCTGGATAACTTAAGGAAAAACACAGGAAAGAATCAAACAGGATAGATGAAAGAAAGGATCTTGGAAAGATTGTGATCTACATTGGCAGAGGAAAATACCCACACTGAGCCATTCGAATATGAAATCAGACTGTGTAGCTCTGTCTACATGGAAGAAAAGTATTGGGGAAGTGACACTGAAGCTGATAGCTCCCCAACAGGACTACTTGAATGCCGTCCAGAGCAACATCGTGTTGCTTCTACCAGACATTTCTCGGTATCACAGTATGTTTCTAACTTTCAGAAGGCAAAAACATAGAGAATATCTGGTCCAACTCTCCTTCATTTTACAGAGGTAAATGAGGAATGAAGCCTAAGGAAACAGGAGGAGCAGGCCAAATAACCTGCCCAAGGTCACATTAGATAGATAAAAGCAAAGCCAGGGCAAGAACTCAGGTTTTCTGATTCCCAATTCAGTGTTCTCGCCACTGTAACAAATTTTTCACTTAGTTATATGCATGGAAAGAAGAAAACATTTTAAATTTCAACACAGGACGTAAGATAAATTAGATTATCACTGCAGCGATCATTAGTAGTTGTAACAATAATGTTGTCTACAGAAGCGATCTATGAGAAAAATAGGTGTTTTTGGATTATTACAAGTAATTATTTAATTTACCAAAAATTGCTATGGGGTGGAACAAAAAAAATGTAAAGAGAAAACTGATTCCCAGAAAATGTAAATGACTTAATTAAGGTATTTTGCAACAATAAGAAGAATGAGAATTTAAAATTCTCTTTCAGATAAGCATGCTAGTGATAAGACCATGTCTCTTAAAAGGTATATACTGCACAAAAAGTACACCATACTTAATATGAAGCAAAATTAGATTTGAAGTTTTTAAGTCCCGTTTTTTTTTTACCGTTAAATATTGTTTTTGAAAATTATTTTAAAAAATAAAATACCATACCTGCAAGCAAAATACAGTGGGGTAGCTCCAGACACATTTGGCCTATTGATATCAGCACCACTGTCTAGTAAGCACTGCACTGTCTGAAGGGAAAAAAATAGAGTCAAAATAAAGCTAGAGAACAAAAGAAAGCATGCCATCTTCAATTTATATATGAACTGCAATACATATAAGATCTCATTCACATTCAAAAAAATTCCTAAAATTTAAGGGTTTCTACATGTTTTTTAAAAAGCCATCTTTAGAATTTCTCATATTCAACAGTAATCTACCAAAGCCTCACTATAAAATAATTTACTCTAGTGAAGAATTCTGTATGAGCTAAGTCTGTCTTAGTCCATATATGATGGCATTGACTACACAAGACATGCAATAACATGATCCTATAAGCACAGATTCCCTAAGGATCCCAGGATAGGAAGGGACCTCAGAGGCCATCTAGACCAGCACTTGTTCAACTTTTTCCACTTGCAACCCCTTTAGCGCTTCTTGAACTATGGGTCCTGACCCCATATAGGCTCATGACCCACAGTTTAAAAAATTCTAGACCAACTCGTACTTACAGAAGAATGCTTTCTGTGAAATCCTCCAACAAACAGTCATCCAGCCTTTGGCTTCCAGTGACAGAAGGAATGAGCTCAAAGTATTTATCAAGCACTTACTATGAGCCAAGCATGGTTCTAGGCACTGAGCAAAGCAACCCATTTCACTTTTGCATAGTTCTGATTATTAGGAAGCTTTGCCTTACATCAAGTTTCAAATTTCACTCTTTTTCTCCAGAGTGAACACTGTTCAACTGATCCAGCTGTAGCATAATCCTGAGACACTTCATCATCCCCCTCACCATCATCTGGATCCTCTCCAGCTTATTAATGTCCTTCCTAAATCTGGTACCCAGAAACTGAATACTCCTGATGTGATCTGATCAAGGCAGAGCAAAGCAGGACCCTCTTGGGTTTGATATGAGGCCTCTCTTAAAGTAGCCTAAGAAGATCACATTAGCTTTTCTGTGGGCATATTAGTATTGATCAAACTAAGTCTGTAAAATCCATTAAAACCCTCAGAACTTTTCCCACAGAAATTGCTGTTTTTCTACATCTCACTGAAATATTGATTTACAACTTATAACATGACTTTAAATGTATGACTTTATACTTATTCCCTTTGTATTTTATCTTGGAATTGGCACGACCTTCTAGCTTTGTCAAAGTCTGCTTGGATCCTGACTCTGTCATACAAACTTTAGCTATGATAACAACGATAATAACAAAAAGTTAGCATTTACATACCACTCTAAAATTTTCAAAGCATTTTACATGTTAACCAACTTGATCCTCGCTACTACTCTGTGAAGCAGCTATACTCTTTACTTCCTGCCATTTGAAAATTTCAGAAGCAAACCATTTATAAATTTATCCAAGCTAATGACAGATGCTTATCAAGGAGGCAAAGGTAAAACAACTTGTAATACATGAATATAATGTTATTACCGTAGTGTATAAAATGATGAATATAATGAATTAAAAGAAACATGAAGACCTGTAAGAACTGATGCACCAAGGAAGAAATATACATAATGACTTTAACAATGTAAATGGAAAAAAAACAAAAGCAATAAAACTTAATGTTGTATAATTTTAATATCCAAACTAAGCCCTAGAAAAAGTTGAGAAAATGCAACTCATCCCTTCACTGCAGAGGTGGCAGATTACAGATGTAGAATAGTGAATACAATGGCAAACAATGTCAATGAATTAATAAGTTTTGTTGACCTGCCTTTTTTTTTTCTTTTTAAAGTTTTGTTACAAGGGATGGATGGCCGTTGGGTAGGAAAATAGGGAGTAGAAAGGATAAATTCAGAAATAAATGTAATGTAAAAACAAAAACCATTAATAAAGTAAGATAAAAATTTTAAAATATATACATTGAATAACAGAAAGTAAAAAACAAATCCCTGATGTGTTCCAAAAGACTGCCTGCCAAACTGACATAAAGAAATGACTGTAACCTTGGGGTACAGTCATCCAACCACTTCTGAACTCACTTAACCATACTCCAGTCTAGTCCATATGTCTCCATCTCATCTATAAGAATAGCAAAGACTGTCACATGCTTTGCTGGAATCTAAGCAAACTGTCTACAAGACAAGTCCCCTATGTACCTATCCAGTTAAACCCTGCCAACAAAGGAAATTAGATTAGATTGGCAAAGAGACATCCTTGAAGAAACTATGCTTGTCATTTCCAAATATCACTTTTTAAATATTTTCTAATTGTTTCTTTAGTAATACATACTAAAACTCTGCCAAAATCAAAGTTGAATCATTTATAGACTACATTCCTCTTTTTTGAAAAATCTGCTTGATATATTTGCATTTCTTCAATACTATAACATTTCTTCAGTTCTCCATGATCTTTGAAAAATCACTTCAGCAATCATATCCACCAGTTCATTCAAAACCCTGGGATATAGTTCTTCTGGGCCTAGTGACCTAAATTCATCAAGGGCAACTAACTATTCTTTTACTAGCTCTTTACTCATCTTGGAACTGAAGGATATGGCATTCTATTTACCTATAGGCATTATTTTGCTGACTTATCCAAATACTGATGGATGGTCCTGACAACCCAATTTTGACTCAAGAAATAGTGAGCCCCTATGTATTACTGTAGAAAACAGAAAAATAATTAGTTTATTTCTTTGCTTCCTCAAAATGCTCAAAAGAAAAATAGTAATAGTAACCAAAATAGTTTTGGAAATAGAAAGTAGTTGGAGCCTGACTTTCTAAAATTAGTTGTTCCTAAAATTTAAGAGTTCATATCAATTTGATTTGAGAAGATTAAATCATATTTTGGCTTTACTAACGTTTTCTAACCTATGTAAATCACAACCTGGATGAAAAATGTCCATTTTACAAATTAACACGCAGTTGGACGACCAATTTATTGAGTCATCAGGTAAGATATCATATGTACCTAGGCACATATATCTAGGTTATAAGCACTACAAGTGGACAATGAGTTAGGAACAGAATTGTACTGGAAGAAGAGAGGTGACTAAATTATATTCGGAAACACATTCAGTGCTTTTCAAAATCTGCATCCTGATGCAAAATCCCATTTTTTAAAACACTAATTTTCCTAAGCAATGGTGGTAAGCTTTAGAATATCACACTCTTGGAATAATCAGATTTGAGAGACAGCCAAAGGATTCATTTTTAGAGGAATATTGGCAAATTCATTCTCCTACTAAAATCCTATTCCAAAATTTGGGGCATGGAAGTGATGCTCAAAGGCTACAACAATGAAGGGTGAAGTACCATTTAAAAACTTCAAATCACATTATAATGCAGCTATCATCAAAACTATTTGCGTCTGGTCAAAAATAGCTAAGTAAATCAGTGGATCAGAATAGACAAGGAAAAAATCAGAAGTAAAAATGGAAAACATATATCACCTTGAGAATTCATTATTTGACAAAAATTCCAGGAAAATTATAAAGTAGTCGAGCAGATGTTCAGACCGTGATCTTATAGTATATGCCAAAATAAACTCAAAATGGATATATGACCTGAATATTGAAGGTCATATCATAAAATAATCGGAAATTAACAAGATCGGGTAACTTTCACAACTATCACTAAGAGTTAATTTCTAAAGAAATTGAGGTGAATGATCACAAAAATTAAAATAAAAAATTTTTAATTATATGAATAAAGAAAAGTTTTTAAATGTACAGAATTAATGCAACTCAAAATGCTCAAAAGAAAAATAGTAATAGTAACCAAAATAGTTTT
>NW_020940360.1:31805756-31893953 GCF_900497805.2 Vombatus ursinus
GTGGACAATGAGTTAGGAACAGAATTGTACTGGAAGAAGAGAGGTGAAGGGAAGTGGCCAACTGGGGGAAAAATATTTTTATCAAACATCTCCAAGGGCATGATAAACTAACAGAAACATTTAAAGCCAAAACCCATCCCCTCGATAGATAAGTGGTAAAGGGTATGAATAGTTCTCAAAAGAAGACTCTCAAACCACATGAAAAAATTCTTCAAAACAACTAATAAGAGAGATGCAAATCAAAACTCTATAAGTATCACCTCATACCAGTAAATTGGAAAAAACAAGCTGGGAATAATGATGCCAAGGTTGTAGAAAGATGGGTACCCTGATGCACTACTGGTATAGGTGTGAATTATTCCAACTATTTTGCAAAGCAATCTGGAGTTACACTGAGAGATCGAATAAAACATCCATGTGTACCCATTGATCCAGAGACTCTACTTCTAGGCTCAAAAAAGGTAAATGACCAAAAAAAAAAAGGCCCACATACATCAAAATATTTAGCAAAGAACTAGAAACAAAACAAATGTCCAATGATGGTAAAACAAATTATAATACATAAATATAATGGAATATGAGAAATGAGAACTTCTTTGAACTATAAGCAAAAATATCAGAAAAACAAAAAATATTATGACTATAACAATGTAAACAGAAAAAAATATCAAAACTTAATATCATGAAATTAAAGGTGGGGGAACTCTGAATGTGAACAATAGCAACATGAGTCTTTTTTAATGTGCTGTTTAGTTTTTGTGAACTGGGTTTTTTTTCTTCCATTTTTCTCCTTCCAAAACATGGCTCTCAGAGAGTTGGGAAATGTGATATAAAAAAAGAAAAGATATTAATGGGGCAGCTAGGTGGTACAATGAACAGAGCACTGGCTCTAGAGTCTAGAAGACCTGATTTCATATCCAGCCACAGACACATGATTCTCACTAGCAGTGTGACCCTGGGCAAGTCATTTAACCCCGATTGCCTAGCCAAAAAAAAAAAAAGATATTAATCCTTTTTTTTTTTTTTTTTTTTTTTAGAAAAAGGCTACACCAACAGAAAACCAGCTCTGGCATGTCCATTCGGATAGAAAAGTTTTGACCATGAACCAAGGAGGGCCCATATGTCTACTATCCAAAGGGTAATCTGGTTACGTTTGCTGAACATCACCAGAATACTGGCCACCAAGTGACTAATTTCCTTAACAACATTAACTCACAAAGACAGTTTATCTAAGGTACAAAGAAGAGTTACAGTTCATATCATGGAAAGAATATCAACACCAATGAAATAATAGATCTCTGTAAAAACAAGGTAAGATTTTTTTTTAATTTGTCTCATGTGTGGAATGGCTAAATAAATAGGGTTTCTCTGAATTTAATGGACTGTTATTGTGCTGTAAGAAACAATGAATATAAAGAATTCAAAATAATGTGTGTCAAGATACATGCACTGAGGGAACAAGGAAAACAACACACCCAGACTACAACGTTAAGGAAAAGATTGTGACAGAGTGCTGATGGTCTAAATACGCACAATAAGACATATTTTGGGACATGACCAACATGGGAGTTTGTTTTGCTTGACAATGCATCAACAAGTTTTGTTGCTTCTTTTTTCTGAGGGAGGGGGAGGGAGAAGATATAAAAACAGGAGAGAAAAATACTTGTTTAGCTAAAAAAAATTTTTTAATAAATTTTAAAAATCAATGAAGGAAACAGGGGGAGAGAATAAATTTAAGCACCTACTACATGCCAGGCATTGTGCTAAACATTTCACAAATATTATTTCATTTGATCCTCACAACAATCCTGGGAGGTAGATGATATTATGATTCCCATTTTACAGTCGTAGAAGGTGAGGCAAACATGTTAAATGACTTGTTCAGGATCACACAACTAGTAAGATATACAGCAGTAGTTGTTGGTCTGAGTACGTCAAACATTTGAAGGATACTTCAAGCCCACAATGAAAGAGGATCAGTCAGAAAGCAATCAGAAACAACAAAACAATTCTAAGACCTGACAAACCACTAATGGAAAAAAGCTTAACTAATCCTCGTATGTCTTTTCCTTACTGTCCCTTTCCCCTTTAGAAGCACTCACTCCTTCTTCATGGCTCATCTTCTCTCAACCACCTCCATGCCAGTAAAATAGAGTTTACCCAGAAAGAGGGTAGCCACTAAAACTCAAACTCTCAGGATGCTAGAAGTAAAGCTTGCAAATGACTATTATTACTAACATTGTAGCTCATGAGCCCCCACTGGTGTAAGAGATCTCTTTTAAGAGGTTCTGCAATGTTCCAGGATTTGGTCTAACCAGCACTACCACCCATCAAAAAAAAATGCCTAGAAGATATTACCATCCAGAGAAAATTCCCTGTTCAACTTGGACTATAAACTGGTTTTCCCCTCTGATAGTTACAAACATCTCTGGCAATGCGATACCTTTCTTTGTTTTAACACTCCCCTGGTATCAGAAGATTAACAAGTTTCTCTGTTATATTTTTCCAAAAGTAATGAATAATTCTGATATGGATATGGATATGATATGAATGGAAAACATCCATTAAGGTATTTTGCTCTACTGAATCAAAAGACTCTTTTCTCTTTTTTTAAGCAACAGTAAGTATGGGGTAATCTTGTATTCCCTACATCTTTCAGCCAGTTGTATGCAGTAAAGATGTGGTCTCAGTGGAACATTACTTGGAAAACTGTGTCCATTCCCTATTAACATTCTCATAAAAAATGTTCTCAATATATGTGCATAGATGATATGCATAAAAATTTCATATAGATGGTAAAGCAGGCATATATATGCATACACACACACACACACACACACACACAATCATCAATAATTTCTCAGTCACTTTTTTAAGTCAAGATTTTTTCCAGACCTCTGGTATCTTCCCCTACATTTAATAACCTGTGAATAAACCCTTCAAAACACTCACAATTGTGTCACCTCCAAAATGATCCCTTTTTATACTTGGTCTAATTCAGTTGCTTTTCCTGTCTTTATTATTTAGTGCCATTTCTACCATCTGTATCACCATATCTGGAACTGTAACGTTGGAGTCCAACTGCAATAGCTCTGCTGTCCTCGATGGTGATGTTTCTTATAAAAATCTTTGGCAATCTTTTCCATGTTCTTTCTGTTGTTCTCCTTCCATTTTTACCCTTAAATAGTCTCAAGATTACTTTGCTTATTGTTGAGCTTCACTCCAGGCTTCCTTGAAAGTTTTTATCATCCACTGTTTGTCTACTTTATGAGGCAATTCTGCTCACAATTTTCCATTATTCTCTCCCATAACATTTAACCAATAAACCAGTGTTGCCTTTGGCCACCATCTCTCTCCCCTGTTTCGAAACTAAGTGTTTGATATTTAACATACTTTTTAGGATCTTGATCTCCTTGTTACAGCAATGATTCTATCAAGTAACCTTCTATATGAAATTATTATAGCCTGGATGTATCTGTCTGTAGCCTTTCTTCAAACCATACATCATTTTTCATCACAAAAATTATAGGCATAGGTCAAGATCATGTTTCAATTGCATGTCTTATCTTTTATCTTTTCCTTTCTTAAAGTTTTGTACTACTGATTTTTGCTTTAACAAGTTGGTGGTCAGACCACATATACACAGCTAATTCAAAATTCAACCAACAAGCATTCATTAAGTTTCTAAGCACCAAAATGAAATCTGCCCTCAAAAAGACTGTATTATAGGAATTAAATATAAGGTCATTGTTGGGAGGGGAAGCACAAGAAGTTAGGGAATCAGGAAAAGACTCATGTAGAAAGTAACACTTCAGAAGAACTTTTAAGGAAATTAGGTATTCTAAGAATCAGAGGTGAGGAATGAATACTTTCTAGGCATGGTGGACATGCCTACACAATGAAACCAATTTTACAAAGTTTAACATGACAAAAAAAAAAGTTTCATTCAATGAGGGGATTTTGTATATTGTATCCTTTTTCTAAAAATGACTGTTTTCTATGATGTTTAACACAGTGACAAATAGGTCCAAAAATTATTAGAATTATTATTAGAATGTACTTTTTATTCTGTAAGCTTTTGCCTTCTTCTTAAATTGATAAAGACAAAAGTAGACTACAGTATTCATACAGAAGCATAAAGATGCATTTATAACAAAAATTTAAGAACACTGAAAAACATGAATTAATAAATTTGTAATTAGCACCTAAAAAACCATAATTTTGAATTTAATACATCAAACATAATCTTATGTATAAACTGATATATGTGCATACACACATATATATATACACACACATTTTATGTTCAAAGATGGAAAAGATTAAATTGCTAAAGGACATTAAAAATTAAGTATTAAATAATTTCTTTTTTAATAAAAAATTTTTCCCAGTCTCAAAATTACCAGAAATTTCTTAATTCTGTTTCAGGGTCCTCCAAATAGCAAGTAGGGTTCCTCATTCTGCTCAACACATCTTCCTTTCTACAATCTTAAAAAATAGGTAACTGGTAAAGAGGGATCTGGGGAGAAAAAAGGAAGAAGGTATCCCATCTGGATTCCAGGATTTGCCTTGGAAGATACAACCAGCTATATGCATCAATAGGGCTTCATGTCTTTTCAGCAAGATTTTGCAAAACAGTAAGGATCTCATATGTTCTTGGGTCAATCTCCAGTCATTTAATTGAAGTCAATGGCTAGCCAAGAAGCAAAACACCCGATGACAAGCTTACATACACATGTCCAAATTCAAAGTGACAAAACTAAAACGTTAATGGCCAATATTAAAAAACAATAAAGGACTGAATGTAAACTCCTTTTAGCAAATGATTACAAACAATCCAAAAAGAAAAATGCATTATTTCAATTCAACCAAGTTTTAATTGTGTGCCTACTATATATAAGGCAGTATTTTAGGCACTGAAGGATATACAAAGTTAAATAAAATGAAGTTCCTGCAGACCCTGGAACTTTCAGTCTAATAATTTAAGCAAAATATTAAATGACATAATGATGTAAAGCTTCTGACAGTATGCTTTGCACATTCTCTAAAAGCAACCTGCAATATAACTTCATTGGCCAGAAGACCAACTACCTAAAACTAATGTATATTTCTTTAATTATCCAGCAAATGACAGCAGTATTCACTTGTCCTAGTAAATAAGAGTAATTGGAAAAACTACTATCACTACAGAACAGCCAACACAGAACTCTAAGTTCAGAAAAACTCAACTTTCTCTAAACCTAAAAATAAATTCTGAAATATGTTAATCAAACCTACCTTTATGCCTCAAAGCTGAATCCAAGCAATGCTTTGGGGAAAGCATTCAAATAAGTGTACATGACTGCCCTGTAAGTCTCTGGATGAAAAGTTTGGAGGATGGTTATGGATACCAATATAGCTGACTGAATGTAGTGGAATAACCTTATTGTTCCTTAACAAGCCTGCAATTTCAATGAGAAACGCAGTCAGTAATAATTCTCTTGAAAATAACAATCTATAATGCCACTGTCAAATTAGCAATTGTTTTTTTAAGTTTTATGAGCTTAAATCTACCCTAACGATTCCAATTGCCTTTTTATATTAAATCTGTGAAGCTTCAAACCAAGATACATAAATTTAAGATATCAAATTGCTCAAGTGTAAGCTATTTTCTTTAAATTTAATTTTGAATTAATTTCTAGCTAAATATACTCACAGTATTTAAGTTTAGGTTAGATCATTTAACAATACGATACTCTAAGTTTATGGCTCCAAATTGTCCCAGAAAGCTAAGAAAGCATTCATATGCAACAACAATTCACCTCATTTAAGTCTTTTAGACAACTGATGCCAACAGGAATAAAAACTATTAAAAGTTAATTTCAAATTTGTCATTTTGGATAGCTAGGTAAAATACAATTTGCTGACTAAATGGCTACAGTGTGTCAAAATCCAATCATCACAGAGGGTCTGCAAATTGCTCTTTATCCTTCTGTTGCTGGAAAAGTAACATTCCATAGCAACAAGAACTATATTCTCAGATACATGTATTGCTTTTTTCCCCCACAGAATTCAGAGCACTTTCATCAACTATGTCACTAGGATTCTGCACATACCATAAGGGTAAATTTGAAATAGAAAGATATGTTATCCCAAGTGTAACTATTTAGCCAATGAATGAACCAAGTCTGACCTCTATGGTCCCTTCCAGGTCAAGAGGAACCAAGGTTTTCAATGTTGTCTGGAGTATAATGTACCCTGGATAATATGTCCTAAAGCTGTATTACAATTCTAGTGACACAAAGCAAAAGGCATAGCTCAAATAAGAGCTGCTAGTCAAAATCATCAATGAAAACAGAAGACCTGAAATTATTACCTTTTTTTGCCTAGGCCTATGTATCACTGGTACAGGGAACTCCTCCACCTAACAGAACAGTAAGTATCACACAATTTTTCAACTTTAAAAGTTGTTGTAGTATCTAGAAGCAAAGTATCTAACCCAGACTCAAAAAGTCAGTATGTATCAGAGAGGCAAGACTTGGACCCAGTTCTTCTTCTTCTTCTTGTGAGGCAATCGGGGTTAAGTGACTTGCCCAGAGACACACAGCTAGTGAGTGTTATGTGTCTGAGGCCAGACTTGACCTCAGGTCCTCCTGATTCCAGAGCCGGTGCTCTACCCACTGCACCACCTAGCTGCCCCCCAGTTCTTCTTGAGACTGGTTTTCTATTCACTGTCACACACTGACTGCCTCTCAAGAAGAAAAAGTCAACCTTCAAAATCTTAAAACACTATGTACATTAACACAACAGTACAGAATCAGTAAACAAAATTTAAATGTCCATGTTGCATAGCTTGGGATCAACAGCAGCAAAGAAGTAAAATGAGTTTTTCATCTTGGTTACCTTTGGAGGAATAGCCACATGCTCTGCAAACTGGATTTAAATTTAACCCTTTATGTAACTTCATAATAATTATTAAATTAACTAATTAAGCACCCTCATCATCAAAGCAACAATGTGACAGCAGTAAGGAATGCTACAGAGCTGTCCGATACTTGGAAATGATGTTTCTCCTCTCCCTCTCTCTCTCAGTCATCTACTCAGACTTTCTTCTTAAGTGTTCCTGAAATTCAACCTACACTGAGGTTTAAAAGTAAAACTTTACAGAAAACTTCTGTCTCTTACCTTTCTATATTAATTTTTTAAAGCTTAAAGTTTTATTTCCCCCGAAGATTTTTTACATTTGGTTTTATGAAATATCAAGCTTTTTAAATTTTAATAAAAATATTGAATATGTCCTGCTATACATAAGCTCTTTCAGTCATTTTTCAGTCATGTCTCACTCTTCACGAGCCCATTTGGAGTTGTCTTGGCAAAGATACCGGAGTAGTTTACCATTTCCCTTCTCCAGCTCATTTTTCAAATGAGGAAACTGAGGCAAATAAGGTTAAGTGACTCGTCCAGTGTCAGATAGCTAGGAAGTTTCTGAGGCCAGATTAGAACTCAGGAAGATGAGTCTTCCTGACTCCAGGTCTAGTACTCTGTGCCACCAAGTTACCCTACCATTTCCTTAATGATATAATCAAGGTAACTAACTCCCTTAACTAAGAGGGACAAAGAAGGTCACATTCAATTCTAGTAAACTAATATCAAAGACTTTCTAATTCCACATCTGCCTAAATCACTAATATACAATAAAGCCTTTCAGAGCATCTCATTAGTAAATTAAGAAATGATTCAGGACAGTTCCTACCCTTGAAAAGCTTACCAAACCTCCAACAGATAATTCAGTGCAGCTCAAGACAAGATTCCTATCCAACAAGATTCTAATACATCATAGAAAATCAGCAATTCTAAGGCATATAATAATTAGCACAATTCTATTGAGAAAATGCTACAGGTATAATTCTACCTAAAGGCAAGGGTACTGACTAAATGACTTTTAAAGGACCCTTAGGACACTCTGATTCTATAATTAATGGCAATCACCAATGATTCAGTAACACTATCGCTACATATTTCCTTCTGTACGATCCTCAAAAATCCCTGTGGCATTTCAGTGACTAGGATAGAGATTTAGCAGCAATCTTGTTCCACAATGCAAACAACTGCAGGAACACAGAACTGTAATGCTGTTAGGAAAGTCACTATTTTTTCCCTTCCAGCTCTATTTTATCTGCAAAATTTCAGCCAGTAAACATTATCATGGTAAAGTCAGGGTATCTATAAATTTTCCTAGAAGACAATTCTTCAAAGATAGAATTTCTCAACTTCGAAGCATTCTTCATTGCTTTACCACACCTGCTTTAGGTTGTAAACCATATGGAATACATTATACTTGTGCTATGTAATCCTCAATGACTTCAAAGTATAATTCACATTTTTAAGTGCATTCTATAAAGCACTTTCTTTAATGGTCTACTATCTTCTATCCTAATTGAAAGCAACTGATATCAACTACTGTAACACATTTCCCATCTAAACTTTATGAAAGCAGAGAGAGCATAAGGTTTTGAACAATTGTGATGATGTTTTTTTTTTATTATGGTTAACCATCTCACGTGATAAAGATACAGATAGAAGTCTTTAAATTTGAAGGCTTGAGATACTGTCAACAGGGATCACATCCAAAACTATAATAATTTTACAAAAGAATTCCTCAAAGTCATTCATAATTATGCTTTTCAAAAACGCTGAAGAATGGGATCAGATATATCAGAATATTTCCAGTGTAAGCTTTTAAAAAAAAAAAAGCGCTTTCATAACCTTAAAGATGGTAACCTTTGAAGAAACAATAGCTATTTACTATTCCTTAAAGATACTAAACTAATTTAATTTCTAGACATTAAAAGGAATAAAATCTAAGTAGACGTTAGAATCCAAAGAAATCTTTTTTTCCACTTAATGAACACATAAGGACATCAGAAGAGCAACTTTTTCCTCCCAAACTCAGAGTCTTGATACTATACCTCATACACCATACTCTCAATTTCTTGGAATGCCTCATCAGAGACAGCTTCGGATTCCTGAAGGCTAGGCTATCAAAGCACAAATTCTAGTATGTCTTATCAACCTAAGAAAGTTTCTGATACAGGCCTGCTGACAGACTGTATCTTCCAAGGACTAGCTTAGCAATGCTCATCACCAGAATGTTGACTATCAAGTGATACATTTTTTTCAGCCACAGCACTCACAGAAAACATCTAAAGGGAATATAATCTGCATAAAGTTACTTACATAAAATACTAAAGTATTAAAAAAGCATTATATTTCTTCTCCTTCCATCAAAACAAATCAGCAATCTAGTCATTAGCAGAAAATACTTTAAAAACAAGACCTTTAAAGACCAAGTTCACAAATATTCCTAATGAAAACCTTTTCATAAATTCAAAGTTTTCAAATTTTTACAAAATACATGCAATTTCAACTAAATTTAACCTACTGTCTTATGACCATTCTGGCATGCAACATGCAATGCTGTCTGTCCCATTGCATCTTCAACATCCACATTACTGACATGCTGCACAAGATCATGAAGTAGCTCTGTTCTTCCATTTACAGCCAACCAGTGGATCTGTAGAATAATTTGTGCCAGTTAGTACTTTTACAAGAAATTTTTACGTTAGAACATTAAAATTAACTAATTTTTTCAATTGCAAATCTAGCATACAAACTAGTAACACTTTAGGCCTATATGCTTTTTCTTAGTTTTTTAACAATTAAAATTTCCAATAAAATTTGGGCAACCCAAAGTTATGTTTCAGAATTAATCTTTCCACCATACAAAATGACAAGGCAAATACAAAATAGCTTCCTTCTCAGATGCCCTGAGGCTTTCAAAATATGAAATTATATTTTCCAAAAGACAATTCTGAATTAGAGAAGAGAAGTGCTAACTTTCTGCCCGCGTCCAAACCTTGGTACTAGATATTCTCAATATAATACATTCATCCTCTACTCACTGCCCTTCATTGCCCAACCTTCCCCCAACCAGAAAAAAAAAGAGAAAAAAGAAAAAAAATCAAGCAATATATTAACAGGAAAGTAACATAAAGAAGTCATGAAAATAAGTATAAAAATAGCTTCTGTTAGAACAAGAGGGTTTCACAGCTGAAGCTGCTATCACCAGCAGATATAAACAAACTTGGGGAAAAAAAGAAGTAACTAAGAGCCCTAAAAAAATGTTTCCAAATATCAAAATATGCTTTCTCCCACCCTTTCAAAGTCTGATCCCTCCAACTACGAAAACTTCCTAATTCAAATTTTCCAGGCTTTGCTAAATATACTCAATAATAAGCGCCAAAAGAAGTTTGCATGTCTTGAGGCAAAACTAGGGAAGAAAAGTAAGGAGGGGAAAGTAAAGGCATCTCACTACTGTAGTGAAAGAAAATTATGTAGGACAAATGAATGTAACAAATGGAAAGAAATCATTTTTTCCTCCTTAAAATTACTTAGTGGAAGAAATTATTAAATATCATATTCATCTGCCTACATTGGATAAGTAGTGCCCTGAAAATGCGCCTTTGTCTACACTGGCTACAGTATCAGGTGTACTATGGATATTCAGATATTCAAGTATATCACATTTATTCACATTTCGCTCTGTCTATTCCATCCATTTGGATATCTCACAGTCACCTTAAGCTGAACTTAAATGTGCCTCATCAGTCTTACTCTTAAATACTGCTACTCCTGACTTCCCTATCTCTTTTAATGGCACCACTATTCTCCAACCATTTACGGTCAAAAACCTCAAAGTTATCTTTGATGCTTCCCCCCTTTATCCCATACAGTCAATTGCCAAATCTTACTGGCTCAATCTCATCACTGCTCAAATCTATACCTACTTTACCATTCTTCCTATCACCAACAGTTTATGTCCTTATTATAAGAGCAGAGCATCACAGATTTAAAGCTGAAAGGACCTCAGGACCATTTAGTCCAAATCCCTCATTTTAAAGGTGAGAAAACAGTGATTTACTTACCCAAGGCCACACAAGTAATAGCAAGGATCCAACCCATCTTTATTTCATACTACAACTCATCATATATTCTTTACTGTAGTCAATCAAGTTAGATTGCCTGCCATCTTCCAAACATGCTTTTGCTCTAGTGACCTATGTTCAGGTTATTCCCTCCCTAACACTTCTACTTTTACTTGTAGACACCATGCCCAGCCTACATAGAAGAGATCAAATATCATCTCCTCTAATGTCTTTCTTGATCCTCCCAGCCAAAATTGATACTTCCCTTATTCATCTCATAGGACTGTTATTTATGAGAACCTTATTTATGAATAGGTATACAACAAACAATACTCAAAATTATTCTCCATGTTTAAAAAACAGCTACACAAACATCAAAGGAAGATGAAATTTCATATGTCTTAGTTATTTCATTTAAACTACTGTTTCTCAAAATTAGTATTTCATTTTATCTCTACTTCTAGAAAAAAGCCCTTAAAATTGTGACTATTTTAGAGTCAAAGTCCTATAATCTATTCTATAAAGTTTACATATTTATTTCAAGGATCTATGATTTCATCAGTAATTAAACTCCCTGTACTGAAGCAGACTGCAAGACCTTCAAACTTAGAAAAGGGTCTTTGGGAGTTATTATGGACAAGTTCCTAATTATCTAGAAAATGCACCAGACCAAATCCTAATAAAGAAGTCCAGAAAAGGTCACAGCGAGTCCTTTGTCCAGCCCAGCTCAGCATAAGGAAACAGACAAGAAGTTCTGTGGACTGGGGGAACAGGGGGTGGGCCAAGAGCACACCGCATGAGAACACTCCATCATCCAGGTAAAGGCTGTTCAACAGGGCAAAAGTAGGTCTCAGACCCACACCAGTCCTACTCCACAGCACTGTGACAGGGACAGGTAGCAACCGGCACTCATTTTGTCATCCACTAGCTAGCTAGTCCTGGTTAACAGATCCAGGGCAGAGTGAAAAGGAAACCCAGTGGGAAATCTGGGAACTGTTACAGGAAAAAAAGGAAGTTCAGAAGCCAGCAGCAGTAGTGTGGCTCATACAAAGCAGGATCTCATTTCCAATGTCTAACCCATCAGGCAGAGAAATAACTGGAGCAAGAAACCCAGACCAAAGTGGAGCCTACAATACTACTGCTCTAAGCCAAAAGAGCTTTCAAACTGCTACTTTTGCACAGTCTCAAAGGCAGGTCAGGAATTTACAGAGCTTAGAATGCAGAGCAGCCAACTGGACTTTGTCCTGGATCAAACCAATTTGGGAACACTGAAATCCTAGAGGTATTCAGTCTGTCCCTCAGATCCTAGAATAATATAATACTCAAGAAATCAGCAACAGTACCAGTCCAGACCTTCCCTTCACAAGTATGGCAGAGCCCAGACCTACCTCAAACCTAAAGTCAGGAAGTAGGATGGAAGAATAGGCAAACAACAACAACAACAACAAAAAGAGAACCAACCACAACCCTGCCATGGGGGCAGAACACTCAAGACACAAATGCAGAAGAGAACGATTCTAAAATATCTACAAGGATTGCCTCAGAGAGCATTACTGTGACCAAAACGTTCACAGCAATGCAGCCAAAATAATTATAAACTTTTCTAAACTTCAGTTGATCTACGATCATCCTTAGACCCATATTCAAAGGCTATCTAGTTTGGTGAGACCTGCCAAAGTTTCTCCACTGGCAGCGCTTTCAAGAACACAGAAGTCACTTCAACAGCACAAAGCACCAAATTAGGGCTTTGGTGAAGAGAAGTGCTCACACAAAGAATATGTTACACTGACTTAATTGTGCAAGGGCAAGGATAAGGAGTAAAGGAAAATATTCTACTCCTGAGTACAGTGAGGAACAAGAAAAAAGAAAAAACCTCACCCAGTCTAAACTGCCAACGTACCTATGAAGAACGTACTCTCCAAAGATTCAGTGACAGAAGCTAAGGAAAGAAACTAGAGGACGATAGAATAAAAACAGAATCAAAAAAGAAGCAAACAAACAAAAATAAGACAATTGGTAGATTCAGTTTCTCTGAAATAATTTCCTCAAAATATCTAAAAGAAAAATGTCTCCAAATACTTGTGATCCATTTAGTTATTGCAAAGACATTAAACATTTAAACAAAAATACAAAAAATAACTGTTTCAAAACGCATGTACCAAGTTAAATTTTATTTTTTTAAATATTTAGTCATTTCAACAAAATTTAAAACACTTACTGCAGTCAGTCCTTCATTATTGCAAATGTTGACATCTGCACTGTATTCTAATAATTTACTCATGCATTTCTTTTGACTGGAAAAAAGAAAAGACATTCACAAATGTCATAAACAATAACCTTAAAATACACCAAGCATGGAATGAGAGAGGTATTTTACAAAGAAATCAATTCAGGTCCAATATTTAATGATGTTACATACTTATACAACTACCCTAACTTGATCAGTAAACTCAGTTAACATTTAAAATGATATACAAAATGATAATATTTCTAAGATCTGGGCATAATCAAACATTAGGTCTGATTTACAGATAACTGGAGAGAAAAATATATAATCAGGTTTGTTTGGTTTTTGGGCATTTTGTTTTGGGATTGCTTTGACACTAGGTCTCTCTATACCTACTCACTCCCCCACTAGACTGTGGGGCTAGAAGTGACCACTCATGGATCCTAATCCAATCCTGATTGGCACAGAAGATTTAACATGCTCCATTTTTCAAAGCTGGCCAGGTTCACCCCTCCATAGGCAGTTCAGTCATCCTCCACAGGGACTCACCATACTGGCACTGAACTTAGTGTAGATACCCAACTGGCTTTAGAGATACTATACTACAAACTCCCAAACTCAAGTGACTTGCCAGCCTTAACCTTCCCAACGTTACAGAATAAAGGTATGTGCTACCATGCATGGCAATAAACAAGTTTTCACCTCATTCAGGAAAGGGCAGTCAAATCTTCCTTTAAATAATATACTCAGATTTCAATCAGTTAAAAGATTATGATAGTAGTACATCAAGTGCCATGTTCTTAATTACAAAATACTTAAAGATAATACCAAGATAAAACAAAAAGAACTACCACAAAACAGGTGACTGATAGTAAATAGTTTGGAAATACTTTGAGCCAGGTTGTGGAGGATTTTAAAAGTCAAACTAAGTTGTTTTATTCTGAAGGTATAGGGAACCACTAACAGTTCTGCCAGGGAGGAGATACATCGTTCTAAGGCCTTAGCAAGATTGTTTTGGCAACCATATAAAGGTTGGATTTAAGGGACTGGAAACTAAGAAACCAATGAGGAGGCTATTACAGTGGTCCAGGCAAGAAGTAATAAAAATCTGAACTAGAGTAATAACCACGAAAGTTGAGAGAAAAGGACAGATTTTGAGAGACCATGAAATCACAGACATAGCAGAAAATCACAGAGATCTAGTCCAAAACTCATAACGAATGAGATTAGTAGGTCCCAGAGAGGTTAGATGACTTGCCACAGGTCACTGAATTCACCTTGGTCATCTGACTAAACTCAGCATGCTTTCCACTATATCATGCTGCCTCATTGTAGTGGTATGAATAACTGCTATATAGCAAGATCTGGGAGACCTACCATAGCCTGCTGGTTGGTTTTCCTACCACAAGTTTCTCCACTCCAGTCCATACTACATTCGGCTGACAAAAGGGTCTTCCTAGACTACAGGTCTAACCACATGACGCCCCCCACTAAAATCTTAGGAGCTCTCTATCACCACCTGGATCAAGTAAGAAGGATAAAAGCCTGGTTGGCCTTTGATGCCATTCATAACCTACCCGCCACCCCCACCCTATTTCCACCTTTCCAGTCTTACACCTTACACTCCCCACCCTACAATGACATACCCTGCAGTCTAAACACTATCGCTTCCCTGCTGTTTCTCAAAGACACTCCAACTCTTGGCTTCAGGCATTTTTGCTGGCTTCCCTGAAGGACTGCTAAAATGTCACCTTCTCCAGGAAGCCTTTCCCTAGTTTGTTTTAATCCTAGTGCCTTCCTTCAGTTGACTATTCCAATGTAGCCTGTATATAGCTTGTTTGTACAGTTGTTTGCATACTGTCTCCCCCATTAGACTGTGGGCTTTTTGAGAGCAGGGAACGTTTTCTGCCTTTCTTTGTATCTCTAGTGCTTAGCCAGTGCTTAGTACACAATAGGCACTTAATGTTTATCAATGACTGACTACCAACCTAGACTCTGACAAAGAGACAGCTGGCTGGTTACCTGTTTACAAACAAAGCTAAGTGGATCTAGGAAATATGCCTTGGGAGTATTGGAACAAAGAAAGGAGGCTGAGAAAAAGCAGCACTATAGTACCACTTTCAAAATACACTGCAAATAGAACAAAGGACAGAAGATGGAAAATGTAAAACTTACTTCTCGCCCTTCACCTTCTCTCTCCTGTCAATGCCACCATTTCTTATTGTTTAGTTGTGTCCAAATCTTCGTGACACCATGGACCATAGCATGGTGGGCCCTTCTATCTTCCACTACCTCCCAAAGTCTATCCAAGCTCACATTCATTGCTTCCATGACACTATTCATTTCATCCTCTGCATCCCCACTCTCCTATTGCCTTCAATCTTTCCCAACATCAGTCTTTTTCCAATAAATCTAGCCTTCTCATTACGTAAATTATTTAATCTTCAGTTTCAGTATTTGTCCTTCCAATGAGTAGTCTGAATTAATTTAAGTATTGACAATTCTCTCATACCCACTCTTCAAACTGTATCATACCCATTCTTCAAATTTCACAGGTCTGAACATTTAGGATATTTCCACAACCTGAGCTATAAAGCAATTTTCTCAAAATCTCCAAATTTAAAAGTCACTGTTTTCTAATTTATATACTATACCAGTTAACATGTGGCTGAGTGGCAGAGTAGATCTGGAGTCAGGAAAACCTGAGATCAAATGCAGCATCAGACACTTACTAGCTGCATGATCTTGGACAAGTCACTTTAACCTCTGTCTGCCTCAGTTTCCTTCTGTAAAATAGGGATAATAAGATACCTAACCTGCCAGGGTTATTCCAGGGTTATTATGAGAATCAAATTAGATATCTGTAAAGCATTTTGCAAATATTGAAGCACTATGTAAGTATTAGTTGTAATGATTATCAAGATCATGATGTCATCATGAAGATTATGAGATACAGGAAAAAATTACTACTCAACAGGGCTGGAAAGTAAACTTATCAAAAGTAGCACTTGTGAAGGCAGACAAATGCTATAATAGGCTAGGAAGACCATACTACTCACTAGAACAGAGACAGCTGAGGTACACACAACAAATATAGAAGAGAAGTGGAGCTACTAATAGACAATGTAGAAGAAGCCCTAATTTGCCTAGCTGTCCCTCACATTTGCACATTTGCTTAAAGCAACTGGGCTTGTAGCTGTGTGATCAGATATTTTAAAGATGCTTGTTAACACAAGACCAAACTATGTTCTAAAGAAATTCTTAATTATATATGCTAATTCATGGTCAAACTACATCATCTTAAATTACATAATGTTAGAAATTTTTGTCATAAAAAGCTCTGCCTCTAAAAATATCACAAACTATATACAGCAGCTTTTAAATTTTACCTACAGAGATTTTTTAAAGTCAGTTAAATATTAAGAAATTAACCTACAACAAGTCTAGGCGTCATAAACCAATTCTAATTAATTTTCTTCCACTGACTTGCTGTATAAATCACTTAATCTCTCTACCTTATTTCTTTATCTTCTAAATTAATATAATGAAAGCCTCCTCCCACAAAGATGGTCTAGTATCAGCAGACCTAATGATTAAAATGATTCATTTTCACGTGCTATTTGTCAAGTCTTTGTTTCTGAGGAATAGTTTATGAAGATTCTTTCTGGCAGACTAATCCAGAAAACATCCTGTCTTTCAATACCGGGACCATGTCCATATCTTTCACACTGAGTCACCTGCCTGAATCTCCTGCTATAGTGACAAAAGGATTGAACTTGTTTTTATCCATACTGTGAGGCAATCTGTTCTTTAGCTTCTAATTAGACTGAAAGTTTAGTGAAATAGTTGTTCATATCTATACATTTTCCTAAGACAGTTATCTACTACATATTATTAACTCTATGCTCTAAGACTCTTAGGTTGCAGAAGAGTTATTGACTAACCTGCATTAATTAGAGGGAGCTTCTTCACGTGGGCTCCATAAACTTGTTTTTATAATATCTTAATAACTATATGTACAGTTATCAATAGTCAGTTTCTTACAGGTGTTATTTTATGCATTTAAAAACATTATTTCGTGAAGAGATCCATAGGTTTCACTAGATTGCCAAAGGGCAATCTAATAATGATATTTTTTAAAAAATCAAGAACTCGGGGCAGCTAAGTGGCACAAGTAGATAGAGCTCCGGCCTTGGAGTCAGGAGGACCTGAGTTCAAATTTGGCCTCAGACACTTGACACTTACTAGCTGTGTGACCCTGGGCAAGTCACTTAACCCTGACTGCCTCACCCAAAAAAATAAATAAATAAATAAATAAATAGACAGATAGATAGATAAAAATAAAAAAATCAAGAACCCCAGTGCTAAGAGAGTTGCCTCGAATACTGAGAGGTTAAGTGACTGGCCTAGCTAACATGTGCAAAAGGTAGGATTTGAACCTATGTTTTCCTGGCTTCAAGGCCAATTCTCTCTCCTTACACCACACTGCTTCTTTTTCATGAAAATGAAAACTACAGAAAAAGATCAACGAATATAATGTTCAACCATAACTGTATCTAAAAACACCAAATAACCATATGAATTAGTGATACTCATTTCACTTTTCTTGATAATATTCATTTCTTGAGGCAGCTAAGTACCTGGCTCCAAGCCTAAAGTGAGGAAGGACTGAGTTTAAGTCTAGTTTCAGACTCTGTGGGGATCAAATGAGATAATATTTGTAAAGCACTTAGCACAGTACTTAGCACAGAATAAGCAATTAATAAATTTTTTTCTTCCTTCCTTGATATGTAAAATTCTAACCTATATCTTTAAGAAAAATTCTATATTAAAACTGATCATACTAACATGTTTACAGGATTTCCACAAGCTAAATATTAAAAATTCCTAACTAAAGATAACTGAAAATCACTGAACACATTATGAGAAACAAGTTATCTAGAAAAATCATTTTACCCATTTCTAGCTGCCAGATGAAGGGGTGTACACCCTGAAATATCTTGATAGTTAGGATTTGCTCCTTTTTTTAACAGCAGAACCAAGCATTCGACTGATCCACAACTGAAACAAAATTAAGAGTTCAAATTCTTTCAATATCTAAAGCAAACATGTTGAGTAATTTAATATCCAAAGGTCAAAAATTAAATATATCTGTGTGATCACTTACTTAAACGTCCTACACCTACTCCAAGAAGATAAAACATTCTGTTTCTACTAGGATATCAATTAAGTAGCAGCTTGTTTTAGCCAGGGTTCCCAACTCCAGAAAATACATAAATTTGTACTACTGTATGTACATACACTGCTTTAACGATTTCCTCATTATTACTCCTTGAATTGCAAGTGTCATGGAAATACTTTCCAAAAGTCTAATTTTCTATTAGTAATAAGCAATGGGATAATCCAGCTAAATAGCACTGTCCATCTAGCCTAAGACAAGTCTTAGTCATAGACGATAAAAGTCAATGCCTTCATATTATAGCATATTTCCAGATGACAATTATTTTAAAGTTAATTCTAAAATTTCAATAATTTAATAGTTTCTCCAATTCAAAAGGAAATTTAGCTGCACGGTTCTTGTTCCATCCATCACAAAGGGAATCTACCCAGACTACAATCTAGGTCCAACCTAGAGTCTGTGGTAGTAGTTCATGGCTGTATCACTGGTCACATTCCAGAATAACCAAAAAAACAGAATGAAGGCGATCAAGAAAAGGTAAAGAAACAACAGGACACATTTATTTACCCAAACCAAGCATGTCTTACTTTGCAGCAATGTGAAGTAAGCTTCTTTTCACTCGTCCAAATGCATAATTGACATCAAACTTTGAATTGGATAATAATTCTGAAACAGATCTACACAGAAACAAAATCAAAAGACTAAAACACAGTTCACAGTTTTTCATCTTCATCATCTTCAAGAAGAATGAGATAGCCATAGCCCCAGGGGAGAAGTAATTCTCTGAAGTGTAACAATTTCCCCAAAGTAGTATTACTACCAAAAAGTACTGGACATAGTCAATTAAACTAAGTACCAGAAGGTTCCAACCAAGACTATTAAGACTGACGTGTTCTCTACTCTGAAGTCACCTAAAGTGGTTTCTGCTGCCAATGAATTCTTCTATACAAAGCGTTAGGTTTGAGGAACTGCATACATACAACACATGCCTGATGTGGGATTTGTGACTCCATATCTAAGTTTTGCCTGAATCACTTGTAAAGTTACTGCAAAATCCATATCTGCCTTATCTGTCTGTCTGTCTGCCTGCCTGTCTCTCTCTCTCCTCTTTTTTGCCTATACATATGCCATCTTAAAGGCAAGATCCTAACTACAGGTAAGCAGTTTCTCCATCAATTTTAAATGCCAATCATCTAGATATCAATCTGGCTTAGGTACAACTCTAAAACAGTCAACAATTCTTCACAAATAGCAGAACACAAAAATAGCAATACATTAAGAAAATATGCTTTCTTACATTTCTATAATTTCTGAATGATTAGCTCGGCACCTATTTACCCACCATTACCATTCTATCTCAAGCTATCTCAAGTAGCCCATGTTAACCAGCCAAACATTTATTTCCATGGAATGGGTGATTACAGGGTGTCCCAAAAGTCTTAGTATAGTTTTAAGAAATTAAAGTTAAAATATCTTAATTACAGAATCTTAGAATCTTAAAGAAACCTAGTGATATCAAATTACCTCGATTTTTTTCTGTGCACATGCTGGTAGGACATAAGCTCCTTAAGAGCAGGAATTGTTTTGTATTTGTACCTAGCACCACAACTGCATACAACAGGCATACTTTTTAATCGAATACAGTCCAACAACATCTCATTTAGCACTATATAAATGTTAACTCTTATTATTACCATCTGTAAAATTGAGGTGGTCTGCTACAACAGTGAATTTATTTTCTAAAGAAAAAGGGATATAATGAAGGAAAATTTTAGACAAATATTAGCAATTTTACCTTGGGCAAGTCTGAAACCTCCTTGTCCCTATTTCTCATATGTGTAAATAAAGCACTGAATTAGACTGCCTCCATGTTCACTTCTAGCTCTAAAAATCAAAGTTTTTTTGTGACTGTTTAGGTAACCCTAAAAATTTAGTCTTTAAAAGAAATACTTACCTATGCTGGTCAGCCATAACCATTGGCATTAATGTATAAACAGCCGTTTCATTATCTAAACAAAAACCAGTTAAAAAAAAAAAAAAAAAAGATTAGTTTATCTCGCCTATGCATGTACAATTAAGGAACTTCTGAGAGGGCATATGAAGTTGCTGCTAGGCATAATCTAGTTTACAGTATAACTAGACTTCCCATATATTTAATGCCTAGTTCTCCTAAAAGGAAAGAATTAAGATGACTTTGGAATCAAATCATCTTAACTACTCAAAGCAACAAGACAGGGGAAGAGTGTCAGACAAGGTACCGCCTCCAAATCTGTTTTCAAATCAACATCTTGGAAATTACTTTCTTTCCAGGAACTTGCCAGAAAAAGAACTTGATGAATTTATACTACTTTAAGCTTTAAAAATTGAGTTTATTTATAAAGGTAACAGTTTTACAAGTCTGATCACACTAATGTTTGATCTTTTATAATGCATGGTATCAAAACTATAAATATTAAAGGTTGTTAAAAATCTAAAACAATTACACAGTATGTTCTTATAAATACAGTAGTATAACAAAATTAGTTTAAAATGCTTTATAAAAACTACTAAAAAAAATCACATTTGTGTAACACAATATTTTTCAAAATACTTTCCCCCTGCTGTTATCTGAAAAAAATAAGTTATCAAAAATTATGAATAAGAAAAAACTAGGACATTTAAAAAACAATATATATCATATTACTAACTTCAGATATCCTTCTAAAATTTATTTTTTATAATTTTGGCTGCCATTTCTATTTCTCCATACATATATAACAACAACTGTGCTGTTAAGATATTCAAATACAGTAGTGTTCCACCATCATTGTTGGTGAAGAGTTTGTTAACAAAAAATATATATATATACATATACATATTGAACTTCCTCTGGAAAAGGTGACAGTCAATGTCACTGTCTATTTTATTAATTTATTTTGACAATTTAGGGATTCAACAACTTGTAAAAATAAGTAGGGCTGGAGATTCCTCAATTGTATATGATACCTTCTTATTTGTATTCTTCTAATTCTAAGATCTTTGCTCTTACAAGCGAGTGGTGGAACTATATACAAATTACTCTGAAAGGCCACTAACATTAGTAACTAGTCATTTCCTGTAAATATACAATTAATTTGGGAAAAGCCAAGATGGAAGAGGACAAGGAAAAAGTACAGTGAGCTCACACCCTTCCTTCAACTAGTCCAAAGAGAACTAATTAGAAAATACACCAGACTAAATAAAATGTTGATAGAAAAATTCATGGAAAAACAACAACAACAAAGTAAGCCATTTTTCAACCCAATTAGGATAGGAAGACAGGCAGAGCTCTAATTCCAGGCACAGAGAAGCTGTGTACAAAAGCCAACATAGACTCTAAACTTACATGTAGCATGCAAGAACAAGTGCCAAACAGTAGCTCTGTTTCTCACTAGTCATCCAAGTCACAGATCCAGGGAGGAATGAGAAAGGGACCTTTGCCTGTGAGAAGCATTCCAAGGTAAAGAGTAGTTGTAGAAGTAGTAAGGCCCACAAAGGACTGAAGACAATTTTATCTTTTTCTTTGTTTCATGAGTCCCATGAAACATGGCCATGATGCCAAAAACTTAGCCTTCTCTTCAAAAAGCAATGTTTCCAATTCAAAGCCTATCTAACTTCAACTAGATCACATATAAACAAAGAACCATGAAGAAAAAAACATGATCTTGCAGCTCATGAAGAAATGATTCTCAAGATATCTGAAAGAAAGGGTGATATCATGCTTGGGGAAAATTATGTACCTTATTATCCTCCCAAAATGAGTAAAAATATGACTACAAATCCAGATGCCCCTTTCCATTTTTACTAGGTCCTTATAAGAATAATCTACACATACAAGAAGGAATTTTTCTTTTTTTTTTTTTGGTTAGGCAATGGGGTTAAGTGACTTGCCCAGGGTCACACAGCTAGTAAGTGTTATATGTCTGAGGCCACTTCTGAACTCAGGTCCTCCTGAACCCAGGGCTGGTGCTCCATCCACTATGCCACCTACCTGTCCCAAGAAGGCAATTCTTGATGAAAGTTTGAGAAGGAAAGTGGTAGCCCTTTACAAAGCAATATTTCACATCAGACCACATCTTCACTATCACACAATTGACTAAAAAATTTAGAAAATAGATAAATCCACTTTGTTAATACTATAAAAAAACACTGGATCTAGTAGCACAAAACATTGCCTTGAAGAGTCTTCTTCAAAAAGGTTATCTCCCATGTAAATATGATTCCCTGAAAGATATAACAGGAATAATTTTGTCCTATGACATTCTGGTGATAATTAACAAGCAAGGAAAAAAACAGGGAGATACATACTTGCTAAAGATTCTTCTGTCATTTAAGAGTCTCCATTCCAGAGAGCAAATGGAAGAGGGATTACCCATAAAATAGGTGATCAAGATGATGCCTGTGAATAATATCATGCTGATAAATTGTATCAAACCCTAGAACAGTATAAAGTCTCCTAAATGAGATGAGAAATAATGACTCAAGATAATTCAGACTAACATACAGGAAAACTGAAGTGGATAAAGAATATTTACTGTTCAGATACACTAAGCAATTGGACGAACAATCCATAGAGCAAATATATCTTGAACAGCATATGTATCTTGAACAGACACTCTGGATGATCAATAAACTGGACCCAGAATAGAATATAAGGAGAAGAAGGGACTGGATTGCTTTTGGGAAATAGTGCAGTGCTATTTTTTTTAATGACATAAACTTCCCCCTGAAACAAACTGACATGTTTTAAGATCAATATTCTTCTAACAAAGCAAGTCTTAGAATAACATAGTTGCCAAAGAATTCAACTTGCCAGTTACCCAAAAGGACATAAAAGGAGCACAGTGGACATAAAACAGTCCACAGCGTATTACCAACAAGGAGCTAACACAAGAAATGGAATAAAGGGGATCATCAGAGAAACTCACGACTAGAAATGGAGTCTGTTTAGTCATGAGGCAAGAGCAAGGGCTATTTAAATGGCAGTCCATTGGTATATACACAATGTCAAAAGATTTAAAGGAAGGACCCTAGCATGTTGCATGGATTCCTACTGAAATATTTATGGGAGACCATGGACAAGAGTTACATAGGATGGGAAGCTGGGGACAGGTTATCATCTGCATCACTGGAGGAAGTACATCAATTAAGTCACAAATGTATCAAACTATTTAAGGCCATACTCCAGTTTAACAAGTTTTACTGGGTTTACACATTTTCAAAAACCTCCCTACTATATATTATCAAAGTATTTTTGATTTTGCCACTTTGCCTTTAACTTCAAAAAAAAAAGTACTCCGCAGTAACAAAAGATCTTTCCTAATGCTTATAAAGGGAAAAAAAAATGTTAAAAGCCAATATAGTCAGCATTTATCAGCCTTATCAAAATAGTGCGATAAACAGTGTGTACAAAAAATGTTTTTCAATGCAAAGATGCTATGACAGCATTCTTTATCTTTCATGTGCACACTCCAAAAGAAAATTTGAACTTTAAACTCTAACAACTCCACTAGATCACATCTTGGAAAACAATTATCATCAACAGGAAAGACCCTTGTCCTATACAAATTATGACTTAAAAGTATTATAAATGAATACAGTACTATTAATTCTCACTAACTAAAAGAAAAATGAATACTAAGGTTCCCAGAAGTAACATGTATTCATGTCATCTGTGCTCATTCAGATCAAGTGTGTAAAGGAAACTGCAATACCTAGGTATTTTCAAAAACTCATTTTAAAAGAATTCAAAGCAATTTAATCAACATTTACTGAATGCCTTTTGTGTTCAGAGAACAGCACAAGTACTGTGGAAAGTGGATTACAATGAAAAAGAAGAGAGCAAACCTGGACCTGGAATATTATAATTGCCACAGCCCCTAATCCAAGTCTTTGTTACAGAAGGAAAAGGCTAAAGAGTTTAAGAAAAATATCTTTAAAATATTAAAGGGTGAATCAGCATGATAGGATCACAGACTGGTTTCTCTCTATAATTAAAATTGATTTCTTAAGTCCTCAGAAGATAATATTATTTCCAAAAGTAATAGAGCAACAAGTAAGAGGAAAGAAAAGAGTCTGGTTTTATGAGAAGCTATTTAAATTTTTGGTTTTTGGACCGAAGTTTCAAAAGAACTGACAATCAAATAGCAAATTATTAATGAACAATCCATCTATCTTTACACAAATATTCCCTTTGCCTCAATTCTGAAAGTAGTGATGGGGTTGGAATCTGAGCCCCAGAAAGGAAATACTCTGTACTTCCCAACATGGCCAAATCTCTGGCGGCTATGGTCCCATCAACTGGTCTTTCATTGTGGCTACACCCAATCTCCCCTCTATTGTCTTGATTCCCTATGACCCCAGGCCACTTTCCACCCTTGGTCCCACCTAGGTTTCATTTCCCACCCTTCGGAATTATATTACCTCATGGACTACTTGGCCACTCTCCCACCATCTTTCTGTATATAAGGTCCATCTTGTCTCCATTAAGATGCTCAGATTTTTACAATCTAGCCAATAGCCCACAGATGCTCAGACTCCTTAAGAGTCTAGCTAATACGGCGACTCTTCAATAAACTTTGTTTTTGGCTGCAAGAAGGCCTGGGTCAAATTTTTTCGGGCAGGACCCGGGTATCGTGATTTTGGGGTGCCAGGACCCCTAACCTCTAGACCGCATCAGTAGCATTATTTTTATATAAGGTTTTTCCCAAATCACTAATGCCAATTATAAAAATATGCTTTAAAACTCTCTAGAACCACTAATAAGACAATTTTACTTTTTACGTAAACTAATGTTATATATATGGTCACCTAAAACATTTTAGTAGAAATTTTAAATTCCACTATCTCCTTGAATGAACCAAAAGTCACAGGGCTGTTTTCCTAAACAAATAAACAATATTAGATACTTTTTTAAAAGTCCTCCAGAAATAAAAATTATTTTCCATTCCGCTCACCCTCTTTTTTTTCAAAAGGGCTGTTCTTATGATATTCGTGCCAAGGACGACTAACAATCTGCTCTCCAGAAGTAATACTCTAAGGTCTTTGCCAAATCAAAGAAGAATGGAAACCAAAAACCAATTCAAAAATTCAAATACCTATATTCTTAGCTCTTATGCAGCATAAATGCTGCTTCAAACTATCCCACCTCAGTAGTAACTGGAGGTGGTTAAAGACTCATCAAAAGCTGATTCTCTAATGAGACCAAATACATCTCAGACAAATTCTTCACTGTTTAGAGATCTCACATCCTTTTTTGAGCACGCAGCAATTAATCAAAACAATCTTTACATTTATAATAAAATTATTTGGGACTATATACATATATACATACATACACATACATAGACATTTATCATTATGGGGATACCTGCAAGCTAGTTCAAGAGGTCATATAGAGGAAAGCTCTATGTAAACGAGTTGAGATCACCAGGACCAGCACCACCCACTCCGCATTCTCAAATTGGCAAGGTAACTTAAATAAACAACCCCCTACTAGCAACTTAAGAGAAATAAAACCAGATGAGATCCTACACTGGGAGTGGGGGGACGTGCATCTGCAATCTGGTCTTTGACTGCCAGCAGGAGGGAAGTTCTGCTGAAGGCATCGCTCAGACCTCTGAAATTAAAAAAGGACCCAAAACCCTGTAACCCAGATCGTTTAATCCTGCACCAAGCTTCTCATTCTGGGATTCTTAACTTTTTTTGTATGTCATGGAACCCCTGAGGCACTCTGGTGAAGCCTATGGATCACTTCCTCAGAACAATAGTCTTAACTGCCTAAAATAAAACGCATACAGTTAAAATGGAAACCAATTATAGTACACCCAAATAGTAATAAAAAAAAATTTAATTCATGGGTCGAGGGATAAATTAAGAAGTCTTAAAAATCTAACTGAGCATTAAAAGAAAATTAGCTCTGACCATCAGACGCCATCACACACCCCCGGCCCAGCACTCACGCCCCCGCAGCTGGAGATCACCCACCCGGCCCTCAGCCTAACTCACTTCACCCGGCTGACGAGGCGCAGGTGGAGAGGCGAGCGAGGGACAGCCGGAAGGCCCCTTCCTGGACAGGGAAAAGCGTAACTTTGAGGGGTTTGTTTTGGTTTTGATTTTTTTTGACTGGTTCTCCAGCAACCCCGGACGGGCCTCCTCCTCCCCCGGCCCCGCTCCGCTCCCCTACCTTCGGGCAGCTCCACGGTGCGGGCGCGGCGCAGCGAGCGGGTCAGGCGGTTGAGCTGCTCCATCGCTCTCTCCATCCTCGGGGCGCCGCGCCCCGCTCCCTCCCCGCCGCCGGGGCCCAGCCTCGGAGCCTAGCTCCCTACATCCCTGGCGAAGCCCATGGCGGTCCAGGGAGGCTGAGAGCTCCCGCGCACATCGACGGCCGCAGCTACTTCCTCCCCTCCGCCAGCGCCGGCTCCTGCTCCGGCTCCGGAGATCCGGGGTCGGCAGTGGTTACAGGGAACGCAGGGGGCACCCGGCTGGGCCAGCGTCTCGCGCCGCTTCCTGCCTCTCTTCCTCCCGTGTTCGCACCTCCTTCTGGGAATTGTAGTTCTCCAGTGAGCTCCAGAGACAAGTCCCCTCCCTCGCCCCCGTCGTCCCACCCCCAAATTGGAGGAGGTAGCTACTCAAAGTGCTTTGCTTCTAGGCCGAGGAGATCTGGAACTTTCGTTGCCCCACCTTCTCCTTCCTAGGTTTTGGACAGTAATATTTTTAATTGATCGTTGCGTTGTCCTAGCAAACTGCATTCTAAGCCCTTGGCGTGAGGGTTGCTATAAAGAGCCTGCATGACTCTCAGCCCTCAAACCATAGTATCCCTGTGTGCTCTTCGTTAGAAAATAAAAAGGTCTTGGCTGTTAAAAAATATCCTAATGGTAATTACCATTAATAATTAGATAAACACATTGATAACATGGAATACGAATTTTCTGTTTAAGTGTTTGAATAAAAATTCGCAAACAAGAAATTAACTGAGTTAAGTACAAAATATTCTCTTTTTTTTTTATTTCGTTCCCAGTCATCTTTAAGGTTTGCAAAGTCTTTTACATATCTGTTGTTGATAACCCCTGGTGCGCTCAACCTCCTCCCTTCTCCACAAAGAAGCCCCTCTACCTGCTCTTTCTCAGTCTCCTTTGCTGAATTCTCTACCAAGTCATGCCCTCTAACTCTACATGTCCTATAGGACTTAGTCCATGCTTTCTTCTTTCCCACTCTGTACTGCTTCACTTTGGTGATCTCACCAACTCCTGTGAATTTAAATATCATTTCTATGAGGGTGATTCTTGTATCCATATATCCTGCCCTAATCTCTCTGCTGACCTCAAATCTGGAATCTCCAAATATCTTTCAGTCATCTCAAACTGAATGTCTAGAAGATAACCTCAAACTCAACATGTCCAAAACCGAACTAATTCTCTTTTCCCCCCTAAACCCTTTTTGTTGTTTAGCTTTGTCAGACTCTTCATGACCCTGTAGACCATACAATCCATGGGATTTTCTTGACAGATTCT
This sequence comes from Vombatus ursinus, assembly GCF_900497805.2. Taxonomy (NCBI): domain Eukaryota; kingdom Metazoa; phylum Chordata; class Mammalia; order Diprotodontia; family Vombatidae; genus Vombatus; species Vombatus ursinus. The sequence continues at coordinate 31,833,657 of NW_020940360.1, forward strand.
GGAGTAGTTTGCCATTTCCTTCTCCAGTGGATTGAGGCAAACAGAATAAGTGATTTGCCCAGGGTCATACAGCTAGTAAGTGTCTGATGCCTTGAACTCAGATTTTCTGGACTCTAGGCCCAGGCTGTAACCAATCGCTCCTTATCACCTACAAGGATCAAGTAGTCAATCAATCAATAAACATTTATTAAGTGTCTACTACGTTCCAGGCACTGTGCTAAGCACAGGGGATACAAAAAGAGATGAAAAACAGTTCCTTTCCTCAAGGAGCTAATAATCTAATTGAGGAGACAACATGCAAACAAACATACAACAAAGCAAGCTGCATACAGGGTTAATAGGAAATAATTAACAAATAGATAACACTAGAATTAAAAGCCTTTGGCAAAGGCTTTCAGTAAAAGGAGGAATTTTAGCTTGGACTTCAAGGAAGCTAAGAAGGTCAATATGTGGAAAGGAGGAAGGAGTACAAAATCCTCTGGCCTTCAAAGTCCTTCATAACCTAGTCCTTCAACACTTTCCTATCTTCTTTACACTTTACACTACCCTCCCCCAGGTATGCTTTGATTCAGTGACCCTGATCTCCTATTCTAGGAAGCAGACACTCCATCTCTCCTCTGGATGTGGGTAGTTTCTCTGGTTGTCCACCATGCCTAGAATGTTCTCCCTCCTCATCTCTGCCTCCTGGCTTCCTTCAACTCCCAACTAAAATTAAATAAACTTAATTTATTAAATTAATAAAATAAAAATAATAAAAAATAAAAAGCTTCTACAGAAAGCCTTTCCCTACCCCTCTTAATTCTAGTCTTCCCTCTATTATTTTATTTTTATCCATATATAATATACATATACATAGCTTGTTTGTACATGTTTACTGTCTCCCCCATTAAATTTTAAGCTCCTTGAGGGCAGGGACTATCTTTTGCCTCTTTTTGTATCCCCAGTGTTTAGCATCATAGCTGGCACACAGTAGGTGCTTAATGAATATTTATTGGTTTGACTAACTGACTCTGCTTTGAACCCTGGCAAACAATCCAGACAATTTCAGTCCTAATGGAAACTTGTCTCTAATGAAAGGGGTTAGGTTCCATTTTTTTACATTAGTCAACTTGGTAAACCCTCACCCCAACTTTCTGGGGACAATTTACTTAAAGCTTATGTTGTGGTTCCTGTCTCAGTCTCATTGTGCAACATATATCAGGTATGGGACAGGTATTTATTTCTTACACATACAAAAATAAATGCTAATGGACACAAAAGACAGAACTTGGCAGAACAACTTAAAACTGGATTCAGCAATTTAATTTATTATTATCATTATTATTAACTCATATTCCCTTGAGATGCTCAAACCTCATCAAAATATAAAGTAGCATGCAGGACTGCTGTTTAGGCATTTTCCATTTCATCTCAGCTCTGCACTGTCCAAACCCACACAATATGATTCTAATGGTAAAATGAGTCAGATTTGGGTCAATCTTCTTGTTGGTAGTTATCTTTACCAAGAGTCCTGAAGTAATAGGAAGGACTTTCTTGCAGTCAGTCAGCAGCAAACCAATGATACCCAGGAACTTCCAACCTCTCAGACTTTCTAAGTTGCTTGCAAACCTTAACACATCTATCCAAGGATAGGTACTAGTTTGTATAAAATCAAGAAAGAACAAATACAAAGAGGCAGTCCAAACCCAGATTCAGGCTTATCTAGGCAGGACATGTACCTTAGATGCCAAGCTACTCTCCACCAAACCCTTATGAAAATCTGCTGAAAACTGACATGATTAATACATGGAAGGGAAGAAAGATTTAAAAGTAGGACCCTCCCTTTTAAATATTCACTGAGTCATCAGATCTTCCAGTTCAATCATCTCAAAATACAAGTCCTTCAGCTCTGAGTCATGCATGGCTCCAAAGCTCCTGCATAGCTGTCCAGAATCAGAAAGGACTTTAAATGTACTTCATGGGATGCCCCTAATTACACATGCATTAGCTTTTATGAAACCCTCACAGCAACTTTATGAAGTAGGCTCTATTATTAACCCTGTTTTAGAATAGTTTTTGAAGAAACTGGAGCTCAGAGAGGTAAAGCTACTAGCTCAGAATCCCATGGCTAGTCAGTGTAGGAGGCAACATTGCAATTCAGTTCTTTGTTCCAATTCCAGTTCTTTACCCATTCTAACTTTACTTCAAATGAAAATATATTTTCCTATAGAAACAATGTTGTAAATGGTATCTAGTTTCCAAAGCTAGCCCATAAATACCTATTTAACCTCTTACATATCTGAAAATGATATTATAAAGTATTAGCCTTGGGGCAGCTAGGTGGCACAGTGGATAGAGCACCGGCCCTGAAGTCAGGAGGACCTGAGTTCAAATCTGGTCTCAGACCAAACACTTGACACTTACTAGCTGTGTGGCAAGTGGCACTGGGCAAGTCACAACCTCAGTTGCCCAAAAAAAAAGAAGTATTAGCCTTACTTACGGGACAGAGGAACACTAAAATTTCCCCATCCTTCCTGGGTACAGACAACACTGCCTTAGGCAATCTTTTAGAAAGCTGTCATCTATCTTTGGCATTCTTCTACTTACCTTCCTGCATCCATTTATCTTCTGATAATGACCCTGTGCCCAGTTTCATTCATATTGTCAGAAATCATTCACTGTGCTAATAATTATAGCTTAAACTTATACAATCGAAGTCCGTTAAACACCTTCAACACAGCCACAAAAAGCAAGTTCAAGGTGTTCTTTGGATCAGTATCTGCTACATGTGCAGCTCATAAGCTTCCCATTCAATGTTCCATTTTACCAGAACAAACCAGATCACAAATTTATTCAAAGCAAAAAGCATTGAATTGAACATAATTACAATGTAAATAACAAGGAAGGACTCTCTCAGTATGCACTGGGGCACAATTTCCTACAAGTTCTAACAGTAGAAACTACTTGGCAGCTAAGTGCACAGTGGCTATAGTCATGGACTTGTAATTAGGAAAAACTGAGTTCAAATCCTCCCTGAAGAATTTTATTAGCTGTGTGTTCCTAGGGTTGTTATGAAAATCAAATAAGATAACACATACAGCCCCTTTCAAATCTTAAAATGCTAAAGAAATGCTAGCAATAATTAGTAGTAGAAGACCAGTAGTACCTCACTGAGTTATGTGAGGGTCAAATGAGATAATGCTTATAAAGCACCTTCAAAACTTAAAGTGCTATTTTAATAATGATAATGATGATGATAAGGATAAAGATGCAAATGGCAGAGGGGATAAACCCAATGTGATGATTAAAAAGGTTTGAGAGATATTTTATTAATTTTATTAATAAGGCCAGCACATTATTAATAAAAGGATTATCATTTGGCTGTCTCTCTTAGACCAAAGACCCTTCATGGTGGTGGGCTCACAGTTTATATGCCCTTGGAAGAGTAGGTGTTCCTGAGTAATGTTTAATCAACTCTGATTGGTTAACCCAATGAGAGGTATGCTATCTTGGGGTACTACACTTAGGTCATTCAAGTCTTGGTCCAAGAGACATCAATTTCCATATCACCTGTCTTGATAATAGGGAAAATCAACATTTTCCCAGACCTATCTCAGCAGACACAATTAGCAGGAATACACCCAATAGCCCAAACTTAGAAATTCTTTTACTATCTGATTAGATCTTTGCCCGGGTGAATGTCTGAGAGATTTCCAAAACTGGCTGGTTTCTGGATGACAAAGTAGAAAATAGGAAAAAACTTTGGTCCTAATACAATAATTAGTTATTAAATATTATAAGAGAAATGAATTCATTTCTCACGCCAGACAGTTCAGAATCACAAGATTTGAGTAGCCATGGGTCAGGGGCCTACCCTTGCACGTTTTTCAGGCCAATAAAGCAAATGTGTGTTTACCTAAGGCAGAGCCACTCCCAGCAGGCTGTAACTTCTCCAAGCGGCTAAAAAAAATGTCTGCATGTGCATGTCAAATCAGATTAAGTCAACCAATTCCAGTTGCTTCCTACTGACTCTAGGATCAAATATAAACTCCTCTGTTTAGCTCTTAAAGCCCAATACACCCTAAACCCAACCTATCATTCCAGATTTCATTGAACATTACTCCTCCCATACTCTTTGAACCAGCCAAACTGGCCTCTCTTTCTTCCTCATACACAGCAGATTCTAATCTCCCATCTCTAAGATTTTACATTGACTTTCCCCCTTGGCTGAAAAGTACTCTCCCTTATTTCCTCCTCTTAGAGTTCCTCTCTTCCTTTAGGATGCAGCTCAAGCACCATCTTCTTCATGAAGCCTTTCCCAATTCCTCCCCTTCCCAGCTGACCTAATTTAACTATCAATATTTTTGCATTTAATTATTTTATATTTATACCATATATACACACACATATATATATTAAAATGTAATTCTTGTCTCCCCTTTTAAAAGGTAAGCTCCACACAAAAAGAGATTGTTTCATTCATAGTAGATCTTTAATAAATACTTGTTGATTGATTCATCCATCTTCAGCTAGCTTCCCTTACCAGTTTCAGTTCATTTTGAGCTTCAGCATTCCTCACACAATTTTTACCGAATTGTGTCACAGTCATAGTCCATTACCTGGCCTTGCTTCCATCTTCTGCATATTCCTTTTTCAAATCTCAGTTGATTGGCAAGTTCCCTGTGTATCCATATCAGTCTTTTTTGATAGATGTTTTCCCTCCCTTCCTTATCTTCCCTTTTTTCCCCTTCCTTTTCTTTTGTGTCTTGAGATTTTCATTCTCGAATATCTCCTATACCTTCTGGGATCAATTCCCCAGAAGCATTTTTGTCCATGAGATCTTATTTATCTTTCATCTGAATACACTAAAATCTATTTTCCCAAAAATCTAGTGAGAATACTCTATTATTAACTTAGTGCAGCTTCTGAGGCTGAGATGCAACAAAGTATGGATTGATACTCTGCTGCTTGTGCTAATTTTGGCCTAACGATGACCACCAAGAAAACACAGGTTCTCCACCAGCCAGCACCACACCAACCATCCATTAGTTCCGGCAAGGGAAATTTTGAATGCTATGGATAAGTTCACTTGCCTTGCCACTATACTTTCTAACGATGTCCACATAGATGATGAGGTTGACACATTCATTGTCAGAGCTAGCTCAGTATTTGGGAAGCTCTGAAGGAAAGTGTGGGAGAGGAGTATTAAACTGCCTACCAAACTGAAAATCTACAGAGCCATTGTGCTAACCTCGTTGTATGCCTCTGAAACCTGAACAGTATACCAGCTGTGCCAGGAAAATGAATTGCTTCCATTTGAATTGTCTTAGGAAGATTCTAAAGATCACCTGGCAAGATAATGTACCAGACACTGAGGTCCTTTTGTTGTGGTGTAGAGGTGCTAAAATCCTGAAATGCAAGGGTACCGGTTGCTGGTCTGTTTCGAAAGAATTCAACCACTGAAGACTTCATCAAGGTAGCAAGTTTATTAAGACACCAGTTGGGGTGGGCAAGATTCCTAGTAAGTCTATGCTATTCGTGACATCAATACAAGCCTGCCAGATTTTAAGAATCTGAGCAATTTAATGGGGACAAGATCCACACTTCTATACAAAAAGACTATAGGAAGATCTGGAGGGGATTAAGGAGTGGCAAGTAGCCTGGGGTGGGCCAGGTGCAGACAATGGAAGGAATTAAGTGGCTGAGGAGCCACAGTGAAAGGACAGGTAAAAGGATTATTGACTGGGATGAGCCAGGTGCCTCAGGAGAACACCAGAGATCTGGGCTCAGGGGCTTTGGTGTCCAGGTCCCAAAGATATGGTCTTTTCTTTTTGGGGGTCCATCATTAGCACCCCATCATTTTCTCTAGCTGAACTGCCAAGCATTCAAACTCTATTGTAGAGAATATAACTGCAATGGGTTGGACACATTGTTCATATACTTATCCCTGTTCTCATCAAAGGTTTCATTCCACCAAGTTTCAATGATATTTATGAAGTCAAATTTGCCACTTTGAATTAGGACCTCTAGTTCCTCCTTTTATTGCCTAAATTTTCAGCCGCTTGAAGCCCTGGGTTTTACTACTATCTCCTTTCTTGGGTTTCATCTCCTATAAATTTCTAATTGTCTCAGCTGCCATTCTTCATCCTTTGGCACTACTCCCTATGGTCTCTAACTCTGGAGATATATAAAGGCAATCTCTCTCCCCCTTATCTTTTTGAAGCTTTTGGTTGTAATTTCAAGATACCTGGCAAATACGTTCTTACCAGCCTTTTTTAGATGTATTCTGTCACTGACCAGGAGTCTGTCAACCATATCCTGTAAGCCATGATCCAGTTATCCAATTCTCATTCATAGCCACTATGTTCTTAGCCCAATGTTTACTTTTAAAATTAATTTTTCTCTTCAATATCCATTTCCTTCAGTGGCCAAGAAAACAGTTTCTTGCCCAAGAATCATAATCATTAGTAATATTTTTTTTATTTATGCCCATATAAAAAGCCAAAAGTTGATAGTTGAAATCCATTTTGATAAGTCTTGGAAAGTTCCCTGTTATGTTTTGATATTTACCCTTAGAGAGACAACAGAACTCTTCATTGTTGTCATCAAATTGACAAAAAGCTACCCAGAACCCCTGAGCAGGGAATCAACAATTATTACTGTTCTCTTCTTCTGCCTTTTAGTGGATAATTTCTAACATGATAGCTTCTGTCACTCCATTATAACATTCTTTGTAGGAAAAGCAGCATCCAGCTCTTTTTTCTTCAGAAAGAACTTTGGATCTGTTTTTAAGCTCTAACTGCACATCTCTTTTTTCCCTTCCTGTTTCTTCTCTAGTTAACATTCTTCCAAGCTCCATCACCCTAAGAAAAGCTATCTTTAGTCCTCCATCTCAAATCCCTTTGTACCTCCCCATTGAAGCCTTGCATCTGTTTTCTTTAGGAGTACTTCATCCTTCCCAACAACTTGGAATATAGAGAGATATTCTTTAAATCCCTTCACTTTGTCCTCTAAGAGGGAGATCAGCCTATACTTGGAACACAGATAAGATAACAAGACTCTTGCAGAAATACAAACATCACATACACAGTGAACATTCAAATAATTGTTGAGATTTACAGCCTTGTTTCTTGAAACCACACAGCAGTAGATGTTTACTCTCAACCCTGAGCAGCTGGTTAAAATTTTTTACAGCCAATTATCACTTCCTTAATAACTTGGCTACCTCATTTAAATTCTTTCATTTCAAAAGTTCCACAGCTACAGCCATGCCTACCTCCCTTTCAGTCTTGATTCAATCTGCTGCCTGTTTCATCAATTTGCCTACCTACCAATTCACTCTATCATTTTGCTTAACCCATTAATGTTATTACTAACCTTTCCGTGCTTGCCTTTCCTAGTTTTGCCTTGCAAACTAGCTTTTCCTTATCCTTTTTGATTCTAGTTCTTCTGGTTCTCCCCCCTAATCCTCTTTGATCCTCCTTAATCTTCATAAATTCTTTACTCCTTATTTGTTCTTGATTCTGCTTCTCTTAAAATTTGAAGTAGGATCTAGACCAGAGTCTGGGCCTGTAAATCTTTTTTTTTCCCCAAATTTTCCTTAATTTCTCCCAAATTTTGCAAAAATTTTTCCTTGCCACATTCACCCTCTGATATATTTTATTCATCAAAGTCACCTACATTATTTTCTTCTCCTTCTTACTTGCCTTACATCCTTCTCTTTTCTATGCAACCTTCTCTGGGGGCCATCTCCAATTGTCCTATCTATATCTTGCCACTGGACTCAGATAACTCCCTAGGAAAAAGTGATACTGGTGACCTTTCATAGCCCTCCTTCACTTAAATCCAATTCACTTGCAAATCACAGCATGGTCTTCCTGATGTTATGGTCTTCTTCAAGAAGGAATGACAAACAACAACCTTCTCTATCAGAAGAAGCTTTTGCTCTCTCAGTTCCATATGGCATTCCTTTCTCCAGCTTGAAGCATCTTCTACAAGTCCTGTCAGTAGCAGAACCCCTCTGCAAGCATCTTCTGTCCTCACTGGACTGACTTAAAGATCATTGGGTCACACAGATATGTATCCTCTCATTCTCCATCCTATGGTCTTTATTCCCTTTCTGATTTGCTAAAAGATTGATAATCTAACAGCCCTTCTGTGATCAGGTCTTTAAAAGAACTCCCTTGCTTTCTTAATGAAGACTTAGGGAGATTTCGGGTTCTAATGTGGAACACACTTTAGCATAGTAAAGTAAACTAGCTTTATTGAAGGGATATACTTATAAGATGAAGGACAGTCAGGGAAGATGGTGGAAAAAAGATCAATTCCAGGTGTAATTAGGTGAATCCTGCTGGGGCCCTGGAGATAATGGGGTATTGTTAACCATTAAAGTGGTGTTTATATAGGTTTGCTCTAGGTCGAGGTTTAGCAGGACCAGGCATTGGGGGAAGAGAGGGAGGATCCTGGACCTGGGGACTGGTGCTGATTCATCCTGGGTTCCCTGAGAGGAAGATTCTCTTGAAAAATTTGTAGCTCATTGATATTCAAATTTACCTAAGGCAGGAAGAGGGCATGAATTTAGGATTGTTACCGATGGTCTTATTCTGACTAGGTGACTCAAGAGTTTTGAGCTTTCCCTGGGCTTGTTCATTTAGTGGGGTGGAAAGCCTAGAGGAGTCTTTATATTACACAAATCAGACATAGTGATGAGGATGGGATCTAGACCCCAAAAAGGAAAAACCTAGGACTTTCCCACATGGCCAAATCTCTGGCATCAGCCTGAGGCTATCATCCCATCAATTGACCTTTCATTGTGGCTACACTCAATCTCCCAATTCTGTTACCCTTAACCTAGTCTAGACCTCTGTAGTTTTACCTCCCTATGGCCCCTGGCCACTTTGAACCCTTAATCCTATCTGGGCTCCATTCTCCCTTGGCCACTTGGTCCAGGTCCCTGGAGTTATATTACCTCATAGACTACTTGGCCACTCTTAGATCCCTCCATAGTCTTTCTGTATATAAGGCCCATCTTGTCTCCATTAAGATGCTTGGATTCTTATAATCTAGCCACTGCTCAGATTTTTACAATCTGGCCAATAGTTCACAGGTGCTCAGATGCCTTAAGAGGCTGGCCAATATGGTGGATCTTTAATAAACCTCGTCTTTGGCTGAAAGAAGGCTTGGGTCTAATTCTTTCAGGCAGGACCCACATGTCGTGATTTTGGGATTCCAGCACCCCTAAGCCTCTAGACCTCATTACTGACTATCAGCTATCTCTTTTTTATTACTTGATTGACCCACTTCCCTATCTAGTAACACACTTTCTGAAAACATTTTTCACTCTTTTCACAGAATCAGAGAGTTGGAAGAAACCTGAAATGTCATCTAGTCCAACCCATAAACAAAAATAGTCCTTACTTATAACACATCAAATAAATAGTCATTCAACCTCTACTTAAAGACCTCCAAGGAAAGAAAAATTCATCACTCCTCAGGACATTCCATTCTACTTTTGGACAACTTGAATTATTAGAAATGTTTTCCTGACGTCAACTTAAAGTATTATGAGTAATAGGCAGCATACTGCTCAAGCCTACAATGGGTCTGTTGCCATTTGGGTGACACACAATGTAATTCTTCATATTTACAGACATATAGGATTTTTCTTCAACAGAAGAATATTGATGTTAAAAAGATGGCCTTTTGTTGGAGGAGAAGCTTGGACTCATTGAAAACAGCACACAATTTTCCAAATGAAACCTTCCCTCCTGCATTTCAAGTCCAGGCCCAGATCACTGAACTTCTGCTCATCTGTCCAAGGTCTACATACTGACAGATGAGTTCAATACATTGTTTATTCTATAACATATCCTGCTCTGGACAAGAAGTACTCTTCCACTTGTTTTTTCCTTTGTATAGATTGAATTCTTGAGTGATTTTAGATTTCATTTAAGAAATTCTGGAACGTTTGGAGGCATGTTGAAATCATTAACAGAACATCCACAAATAGGAGTGTCAAAAAAAGGACCTCATGGTCTCCAAGGAATGTCTCTTCCATCTGGATTCTGAGGTGGACATTCTCTTTGACAGTGACTGACATATTTGGTGAGTGTTCGTCTCCTTGCTACTATTTATCAGAGGATCATCGAGATTACCTCAGTTGTCACATCTTTCAAAGAATCTTAATTTGATTTTTAACATGCGCATTCATTGTTGTTCAGTCGTGTCTGACTCTCAGTGTTTTCTAGGCAAAAATACTGGAGTGGTTTGCTATTTCCTTCTCCAGCTCCTTTGACAAAGAGGAAACTGAGGCAAACAAGGGTCACACAGTTAGTAAGTATCTGAGGTCATATTTGAACTCAGATCTTCCTGACTTTAGGTCCAATGAACTATCCCCTGCACCACCTAGCTGCCCCAACATACACATTACAGAAAACTTATTTGAGAAGAAACCTTAAGATGGAATTTTTGCACAAGGAATTTGTGCCTTTTTATAGTCAATAATAAGCACAGTGGAAATGAGTATTAGTCAGTTGTATAACTGTAAAGATGTGGTCAACCTGTGGTTAACCTAGTTATGCATGGAGTTTATTTTCATAAAAATTCATTTTAATTTAAATCAACTCACGAAGCATTTTTGCTACTAACCTACAATATTCCAGGAACTGTGCTCACTGCTAGGTTTACAAAGACAAAACCAAAAAAGCCCCTATCATCAAGGAACTTATATTCTACTGGTAAGGGGTGGGCGGGGAACAACATGACCATAAAAAAGTATATGCAAAATTTAAAGAGAGAATAAATATAAGTTAATTTCTGTTGAAGGGAGGAGAACATCAATAACTAGAAGGCTCAGGAAAGTCTTCCTAGAAGAGATGGCACTTAAACTATGCTTTGAAGGTGCTAGTAATTTTGACAAAGACACCAGCTTCTGGGATAAGAAATTACTAAAAACTTTTGGGAAAACTGGAGAATAGTATGGCAGAAACTGGGCATAGACCAACATCTTACACTCTATACCAAGATAAAGTCAAAATGGATACAGGATTTAGATATAAAGACTGATACTATAAGCAAACTAGGAGAGCAAGGAATAGTTTACCTTTCAGATCTATGGAGAAGGGAAGAATTTATCACCAAACAAGAGATAGAGAACATTATGAAATGCAAAGTGGATAATTTTGATTACATTAAATTGAAAAGTTTTTGCACAAACAAAGCCAATCCATCCAAGATTAGGAGGGAAGCAGAAAACTGGGAATTTTTACAACCAGTATCTCTGATAAAGGCCTCATTCCTAAGATATAGAGAGAACTGAGTCAAATTTATAAGAATATAAGTCATTCCTCAATTGATAAATGGTCAAAAGATATGAACAGGCAGTTCTCAGAGGAAGAAATGAAAGTTATCTGTAGTCATATGAAAAAAATGCTCTAAATCACTATTGATTAGAGAAACGCAAATCAAAACAGCTCTGAGGTACTACATCACACCTGGCTAACATGATTGGCTAACATGACAATCTGGATAATCAGGATAATTATAAATGTTGGAGAAGATGTGGGAAAATTGGAACACTAATACATTGTGGGTGGAGTTGTGAACTGATCCAACCATTCTGGAGAGCAATTTGGTACTATGTCCAAAGGGCTATAAAATTGTGCATACCCTTTGACCCAGCAATACCACTTCTATGTCTGTATCCCAAAGAGATCATAAAAATGGGGAAAAGACCCACATGTACAAAAATATTTGTAGCAGCTCTTTTTGTGGTGGCAAAGAATTGGAAATTGAGGGGATGCCCATCAATTTGAGGAATGGCTGAACAAGTTGTGGTATATGAATGTAATGGAATACTATTGTGCTATAAGAAATGATGAGCAGGCAAACTTCAGAAAAACCTGGAAAGACTTGTATGGACTGATGCTGAGTGAAATGAGCAGAACCAGGAGAACATTATACACAGTAACAGCTACATTATGTGATGACTGACTTTGATAGACTTGGCTCTTCTCAGCAATACAAGGATCTAAGACAACTCCAAAAGACTCATGACGAAAATGCTATGCACAGCCAGAGAAAGAACTATGGAGTCTGAATGCATATGGAAGCATACTTTTTGCTATCCTTTTCTTTTGTTGTTTTGTTTTATTGCTTCATTCTCATGGTTCCTCCCATCAGTTTTAATTCTTCTTTATACCATAACTAATGGGAAAATATGCTTAATATGAATGTATAAGTAGAGCTTATATCAGATTGCACATGGTCTTGGGGGGGAGGAAAGGGAAGGGAAGAAAATTTAGAACTCAAAATCTTATGGAAGTCAATGTTGAAAACTAAAAATAAATAAATTAATTATTTTAAAAAAAAATTTTTAAAACAATATAAAAAGCCAGGATTATTCTTAAGTAACATTGATGTGATATTATCTGAACTTTTTTAGCTTGAGTTGTGACCATATTGACTACTTGAAAAAAAATTTTTTAAACTTCATTTTAACAAACAACTTTTACATTCATAGAGGGAAGTATACAGTATCAGCTTCAGGTAATCCTCAGAGACCTTAATTTTTGTATTACTTCTTTACCTTCCCTTTCTGTCATATAAAACATTAGACTATTGGCCAGTTTCTTTTCTCCATTAGAATTTCTGAAATAGTGCATAATAATTTTAACTGGCAATTTACATGTGATATATTGAATACTTTAAACTAGAAAGTGGAAAGAACACTGAAATGTAAATCAAGAAAACTGATTTCTAGTCCTGGCTATACCACCAACTGGTTATGTCATTTAATGTCTTTGTGCCTCCATTTCCTAACTATTTATGATACAGAGCCTTACCTAGTACCTCACTGCTCCTCAGCAGTCCTTGAATTGGTGAGACAGTAATTTCCAATCCCCTTAGTCACAGTTACTATTTCAAACTTTCACTTTTCTCCTCAAACCCCCTACTATACCCTCCCCACACTCTCATAGCAGGTGAGCTCACCTCTTACTTCTTTGAAAAAATAGATTCAGACTGAATTCTCTCAACTCTCCTCCTATATTTTTCAAAGTTTTTTTTTTTTTAAATCTTCATACATTTCTTCTCTTCAGATCAGTCTAAAAATCACCCCTCCTTGGAAAGCCAACTTTAAACTGTTTACTTTTGTCCTAGATCTGATTATCTTCTATTTTCCACCGAGAACTTGCTGAGCCAACAACTAAAATTAAACAAGAAAACAAACAAAAAACCCAATTAAGTAAACAAATTAATAATTCCCCCAAGAACACAAAAAATAGAAATTCTGACGATTGAAGAAGAGAAACAAAATTGAAACCACAAAACATCATCAAGATGATAAATAAGACAAAGCACCAGGCCCTGGAGAAATAGGCCTGGAGTTTTGACATTTTCCTTTGTCTTTTTCTATTATAGGTGTAGAGAGTGGCATCTCCAGGCTAGGAATCAAGCCATAGGGAACCAGGAGCCCAATAGGGAAGCCCTAGGGAACAAGAGTCAGGAAACTAGCTCAGCATGGCTTTGGACTTGAACTTGATGGAGCTAATACTATGTAGGAACTGAGCTAAGCTATGAATCTAATATCCCTTTGCTCCCTAGAGACTGGGGGGTGGAGGGGGCAGTAATACTACTAAGACATTAGGGGAAATGTTTGTATGCTTGTTCTTCCTCTGTCATTAAAGAAATATTCCTTTGAAAATGCTAATTTGATTTTAAGTAGATAAATAGAACTGAAGTACTAGTCAGTTGTTGTTCAGTCATTTTTCAGTCATGTCCTACTCTTCATGACTCCATTTGGGGTTTGCTTGGCAAAGACACAGGAGTGGTTTTCCATTTCCTACTCCAGTTCATTTTACAGATGAGGAACTGAGGCAAACAGGGTTAAGCAACTTGCCCGGGGTCACACAGCTAGTAAAAACTGAGTTCAAACTTGAACTCAGGTGCCTCCAGGTGGCATTCTATTCACTGGGCTACCAAGCTGCCCCAAAGTCCTAGTCAACTGCCCTTAAAAATGAACTCAATCAGGAGAGGCTTGAGCTGTGGCAAAAAAAATTCCTTAACCATTTAAGGGCATCAAAAAATTGGTGTTAAGGTGAGGGTGGAGGGAGTATTAGAGTAGGGGAATGTAACATTGTTGACCCTCAGAGAAAACAGAGCCAAAAAGTCCATGTTATACAACTATTCCCAGATCTAGAATAGACCCTAACACACTTTAGCAGACTATTTAGTCATCTAGCACAATGAGATTTGCCAATTATATTTTGTGGAACTAGTGTAATTCTTCTTTCTTTTTATGTTTCTATTTCTATCTCTGCCCCTCCATCTGGCCTTAAACTTATATCTAGATAGTTTCTTCTTTGGGATTATGATAAGCCAGTCTTGTGGTTACTTTTAGTGGGAATGATTTGTTATTTAAAAAAAAAATTAATATGACATAAAATCTTAATCCTGTACTTAATCCTAAACTGGTTCTGAGTACACAACATTCTTATAAGTAATTCTGGCAAGTAATTCCTGTAATAAGGAATTACAGGTGTTTTTCATTTGACTTTTTGTTGCCACTCTTCTTAAGAGGTAAAAATATATGAATAACTTGTTTGTAGGTGGAAAATCTTTAACCATTATTTGAGTTAGGCAAGAAGTCAACATTGTTATAAAATTGTATAACACATTTAAAATTGTGCCATATCTATATTTAGGTATAATTTCAATTTTAGCTATCCTGCAATTCGACCAAGAAGTCACATGATATAGTGGATAGAGAGCCAGCTGGGAAGATCTGGGCTCAAGTTCCACCCCTGACATAAACTGTCTCTGTGACCCTGGGCAAGTCACTTAAATTATCAATAGCTCTCTAAGACTATAAACTGCATACACGGTGCTGACCTACATTAGTCAAGGGAGTTTTCCCATATTGTAGTTCCTTATAGCTGCACCAATGAAATTACCCCTATCCCTGTCTCCTTATAAAACTGAACTAAACTCTTTTTTTTTTTAATGTGATGAACCCTGAATAGTGGTGTTCTTTGGCCTATTATGTCATCTCAGCTTACTACATACAAATATGCACACACACACATACACATACTTTCATGAAAACATACCTACTTTTGTGTACATATATGTATAGGAAACGTTATGCAAAAGGCAAAGTACGATTACATACTTATTAGGCAGTTAGGTGGCACAGTAGATAGACTGTTGGGCCTAAAGGCACATCTTTCTGAGTTCAAATCTTACTTTAGATATTTACTAGCTTTGTTTCCTTGGGCAAGTGACATAACCTTTTTTTTGCCTGAGTTCCTCATGTGTAAAATGAGCTGGAGAATGAAATGACAAACCACTCCAGTATCTTTGCCAAGAAAACCCCAAATAGGGTCACGAACAGTCAGGCTTGACTGAAAAACTACTAAACATAAACATGTAACCATAAGTGAACTAAAAATAAAATACATAGTACATAAAATATTTCTTTTAAATTATAGCCATTGATCTAATAATAATAATAATCCATATTCCCAGGAGTAGTCATTAAAGTGATGGTATAAACTAGAAGAAAAGTTTCTTTTAGATTGCCTCGAGTGTCTGTTTTGGCTCTGTTCCATTTAAAAAGTTTATTAACAAGAAAGATGAATGCATGCTTATCATATTTACAGACTATATGGAGCTGGAAGGGACAGCTCCCACTTTAGATGAAAAAAATCAAGATTCAAAAACATCATCTTGATAGGCTACAATAATGACTTGAATATTAATGACGAAACTTAACAGGGCAGGTTATAATATTCTACACTTGAGTTTTTTCAAATGTCAGAGTACAGGATAGAGGACTCATGGATAAACAAGTACTGCGAAAAAATACCTGAGGGTTCAAATAGTCTACAAACAATATGAATCCACTGTGTGACATGACAGCCCAAAATGCTACTGCTAGCTGCATTAAGATATTAACACTATTCCAGAAAAAAAGAGGCTGATAGGCCCAGTGTAGCCTGCTTTTGTTAGAACATGTCTAGAGTGCTACATTCATTTTCTGGATGTTATGGTCTAGAAAGGAACTTAGAGAAGGTAGAGTGCATTCAGAATAAAGCAACCAAGTTGGTTAGAGGCCTACAGACTATGACAGAGAAGGATGAGTTGTTGGAACTGGGGTTGTTTAGAAGAGAAAACCTAAAAGGTACAAGATAGCAGTCTTCAATTTTTGAAGAGTTATCATATAGAAGAAGTATTAGGCATGTTCTGATTGACTTGAGTATTAACAAACATACTAGGCTGTGGGGCAACTTCCCAACTTCTACCAGCTGTTAATTCCGCTGCACCTTCTAAATCCATCAGGATGCTAAGACTCCTGGAATCTTTTGGCCTTGATCACAAAATAACTACAAAGTTGTACTCTAGGGAAGGAAGTATTTAATGTGAATCATTAGAATATAGGCAATAGATAGGTTCTTAGCCGAATAATGGATGTGCCAGTCTAGTATAAGTTGAATCACAAGCTTTGGGCTCATGAACAGCCATCTCCAGGCATCTTGACTTTTGTCTTGCCACTGGATATATGACCCTGGAAGAGAGAGTAAGGCTGAGAATGTTGTGCAACTCTGCCTCATTTAAATCCAATTTATGTGCAAGTAAAGACACTACCCTGTGATGTCTGGATCTCTTCAAAAAGAAAGATGAGAAGAGCCACACTACCAATCCTACCCCTAGAGTTCCAGTGTTGCTGATTCCAGCCCAACACCAGGTAAGCTGCCAGAACCCTATAGCCTCCAACTGCCAGCATTGGAGGCCCCAGCACACAAAGCCAGTGACAGGCCCTAGCCTCCCAACACAAGAAGCTTGGGTCAGTGCCCTCTGCTTCCCAGCAGGAGAACTCAATCTCTTTAAAAGCAAGGAAATAAGCAAACACCATGAGCAAAAAGAAATGTACAATAGATTCTTAATTAAAAACAAAAACAAAAGATGAACAACACAGCTCAACAATATGTAAACCTATCAAAAATATCTCTTATATCGTAAAAATAGAATTTTTAATAAAAATCATAGAAATACAAAGCACCTCATGATTCAGAGAAAGGCACTGTACTGCTTCTCCTAAACCTAGTTGGGTATTTCTGGGCCATATTTATATAGACTTTTCTAAGGAAAGGGAGGTAAGGGAGAGGACAGAGGGGAAAAAGAGAGAGGCAAGGACAGGGGGGAAGAAGAAGAAAGAGAGAAAGAGGAAGAGAGAGGGAGAGAAAGAGGGAGAGTAACAAGAACAAGGACAGGAGAGAGAGAAAAAGAGAAAACGTGCTAAAAAGCAAGGCCTCTTGGTCATAAGGTACTATCTTTGTAATATAGTGTTTTAATCTTTCAGCTAATATTTATTTAAGATTTTTATGTCCATATTCATTAATGAAATTGGTCTATAATTTTCTTTCTCTGTTTTTACTCTTCCTGGTTTAAATATCAGTATCATATTTGCTTCATAAAAGGAGTTTGGTAGGATCCCTTCTTTGCCTATTATTCCAAATAATATTGGAATTAGTTGATCTTTAAATGTTTGATAAAATTCACTTGTAAATCCATCTGGTCTTATTGCCTTTTCCTTAGAAAGTTTGTTTATGGCCTGTTCAATTTCTTTTTCTAAAATAGGTCTGTTTAGATATTCACTATTGTCTATCTTAGCTTCTCTTTTTACCCTACCCCTATTACCTTATCCTCTCCCTTCACCTTCCTAGTCCTTATTCTGCCCGCCCCTCTAAGAGTCCCTCCCTTATCCTCTCCCCCTACCCTCCCAAATTTTAATCTACACATCCTTCTAAAAGTCCCTCCCTTATCCTATCCCCTAGTCCTCTTATTTCTTTATAGGTTTGGATGACCTTCATACCCTTTTAGTTGTATATGTTGTTCCCTCTTAACCCAGATCTAATGTAAGTCATCCAAATCTTCCTCAAAAACTTTTCACAGGGAATACATACAATAATCCAAGAGCCTTCCTCACTTTCTCTTGACATCACAAGGATACCAAAGGTGTATGCAAGCTATCTAATAGTTAAGTCTTACTCTCACCATGTAAGAAGCCCATCATTTTTCAACTATATGTATCTCCAATAACATCTTTTACTTCTCAGGCATGATCCCTCATTTGTAATGTGTTGCAGTATGTTTCCACTGAAACATGAACCTCTCCATTACCCTCTGGAGATGACTGTCAATTTCAATTCTTCAGAGACCACAGTGTTCTATCACTTGCTGCCACATAAAAAATAAGTAGAACATTGATATTGAAAATATGTTCCTTTGTTTCAGGTAGAAATTTTGTTGTTGTTGTTCAGTTGTTTCTATTACATTGAACTCTTCATGACTCTATTTGGGGTTTTCTTGGCAAAGATACTGGAGTGGTTTGCCATTTCCTTCTCCAGCTCATTTTACAGAGGAGGAAACTGAGACAAACAGGATTAAGTGACTTGCCCAGGGTCACACAGCTAGTTAGTGTGTGAGGCCAGATTTGAACTCAGGAAGATGAGTCTTTCTGACTGCAGGCCACTGAGTCACCAGGAACTTGGGGTCATTAAAATAATTGCAATTTTCTAAAAGTAATCCAGCCTGCTTTCTTCCTCCTCTTCAGTTATGGTTCTAGCTCATAACCAAGATAAGTTCTATAGGTTGTCAGCTAAATGGCAAATAGGAGTTCAGACAACAAGCATTTTTCATCCATTTATTTTTTCTGTGTGAATTTGTAGTTGTTGTTGTTCAGTTGTTTTTCAGTCGTGTCTGACTTTAGGTGACCCATCTGGGGTTTTCTTAGCAAAGATATTGGAGTGGTTTGCCATTTCCTACTCCAGCTCATTTTTACAGATAAGGAAACTGAGGCAAATGGGGATTAAAGTGACATGCCCAGGATCACAGAGCTAGTAAATGTTAGAGATCAGATATAAATTCAGGAAGTTGAGTCTTTCTGACTCCAGGCCTCGCACTCCATCTACTGTGCTACCTAGCTGGCCCCTTCTGTGTGAAAAATTGAGCCAAACTCTTTAGAATGATTACAAATTTCATTTAGAAGGCTCTGCAGTATTCTAAGATTTGATGTAACCATTACAATGTCATCTACAATGAGATCATCTACAAGAATTTCATCATCTTTAGCAAGCCCTGCCTCAACTTGAACTTTAAACTGGGTCTTCTTTATGATAGTGGCAAATGCCATTATCAAGAACATTCCCTTTTTATTTCACAAAATATTAATGGTCAGATCATCAAATAAAGTTATAAATTCTATTTTTTTCTTTCAAGGAATTTTGTATAAGTTTGATGTACATATGACAGAACATTTTTTTTTTGGCAAGGCAATGGGGTGAAGTGACTTACCCAGAGTCATACAACTAGTAAGTATCAAGTATCTGATGCCAGATTTGAACTCAGGTCTTCCTGAATTCCAGGGCCAGTGCTCTATTCACTGCATCATCTAGCTGCCCCATTGATGTACATATGAAAGACACCTTATTGGGAGAAACTCTTTACCAAATCAAATGCTGTCCTATTGTCAAACAATAAACACAATGGAATCTTGTATTTGCTCTGTCTTTCAGTCCACTATGTGATGATAAAGATGTCTCTTTTGCAATATCTTGTAAAAAACCTTTCCAAATTCCCTTCTAATACCCTCCATCAAGGATGCCATTGATGTGTATCCAGATTGTTCTCATAAAATATATATATATATGGAAATATAAGCATGTATGTTGGTAATTATTGATATTCTCTTAGTATCCTTTTTATAATAAAGTCTGAGTTTTTTTCCAAACTTTTGGTATATTTCCCTTCTTCACATGCCATGAGAACTGTTGTTACCTCTAGAAGAGACCTCCCCTTTATGTAGTTAATGTTACTACATTCCTACAGCTGGTTTCCCCATCTTTATTTTATTCAGTGCCATTCCCACTTCTTCTACAAGCACATCTGGTATGGAGTTATTAGAGTTCAAATGTAGTGTTTCTACTATCCTTGTTGATTAAAAGAGTTTATTATAAAGAATCTGTTCACATTTCTTCCATCTTTCATTTGTTTGTTGCCTTCCTTCCATTTTTATCCTTAAACACTCTCAAGGTAACTTCGCTTATTTTAATCTTTGGCCAAACTTTCTTTAAACTGTTTTTCTCTACACTGGTTTTGATTATTCACAAAAAACTCAATAATGACAAGAAGGAGGCTGAAGATAATTTTCTTTGTCCTTGACAATTCAGAGAAGTCCCTTGAGCACTGAAAAGTCCTTTGACTCTGGGCCAGTCTAGATACAATGAAGCCACCCAGGGGCATATTAACTAACTGGACTCTTCACGGCCATTGTGGATACTCTACATTTCAAATTAAAATGAAGTTAAATTCAAATCAAATCAAATTATGAAGTAATTATTTTCAATGCCATCCTGGAGTATTTTTTTGCATTAGCCTTCTTAGTTTTATAGACTGTTGGTGTGGGGAAGGGATCATAATATAATAGTAGGAACATGTGACTTTACCTCAGTTTCCCCTTTGATTTAAAGAAAGGTTCCCAAAATGATCCTAAGCATTTCTCTTGCAATCTTATTGAGGAGCTTTTTTTTAAAAAAAAAAACTGATTAAAGCTATCCTTGATAAATCATAGTAAAAGTCACTTATCAGTTGGCCCCAAATGATTATCACTCCATTTTGGTGCCCAAAATATAAAACTACAATTTTATTTTAGTGACTTTTTAAGTCTGCATTAGAAACTCAAGACAATAAAAAGATGGTTTTTTTTTCACAAATGAGAATAGATAGTGGGTTGCTGATCTTATTCTTTCTTCCCCATCCTCATCCTACTCACACTTTTTTTTTAGGATGATATGCTTAGATTTTCAGAGATTATAAGATCATAGATTTAAAATGTGATGGACATTCAAGGCCATCTATACAGGTAAGGAAACTGAGGCCCATATAGATTTAGTGACTTGCCTAAGTTAAAACAGGCAATAAACATTAAAGGCAGGATTTGAACCCAAACCTTCTTGACTCTCTGGCATATATACTATGCTATATCACATAGTATAGTGAAACAGTGATATTACCATGCTCTTGTTCATAGTGAAGACATCCTTCTCTACAGTGTAAGTCTACAGGAACATTTTCCTCAATAGGTTCATAAGCATACTGTTAGTCAGTAAATAAGCATTTATTAATTGCCTACTATATACCTGACACTGTACTAAATGTTGGGGATATGAAGAACAGGAAAAAAGAGTCAGTCCCTGCTTTCAAGGAGTTTACAGTCTAACGGACTACTCTTTCCTTGCCTGCATTGCCTTTTCTACCTTCTCCTTTTCATCTCCAGCTATCAAAATTTAGTTCAAAGTCTCCTTCTCCATGAACTGAAAATGATCTCTCTGACCACCAACACTCTTAGAATTTCATTTATTCCTTTCAGGAACTTAGCACATAATGTTTTGTATTGAAATTATTGTTTTTGTTTTGCATGGCTCATCTGACACTACTAGATTGCAAAGTAAAGGAAGGTCTTCTTCTAGATGACTTCTAAGATCCCTTCTTTCTTTAAATCCTGGGATCCTATGATTGTGTCTTAATCATCTGTGTATACTCTACAGTATCTAGCATAAACTCATGCTGAACAGTTGTTGAATGAATGAATCTTAAATAAAACTTTTAGACAATTTTGCGTATATTTAGTGAACAGTGCACATTAGAGAAAGGATTTACTCTTAAAGTCACAAATGCTACATGCTTTCTCAATATGAGGTTTTTATTGATCTTAAAAATCTTATAAAAAGTGTTTATTTATGGTCTATTACTTGTTTGTAACTGATCTAAGCATGTCTTTTAAAGTTTCTCCTTAGATGCTGTGTGCTTGGATGAGCTCCAGGCCGAAGTGTAGCAAGATGAGAAACAAGCCTTTTGTTCTCAGTAATAATACTGACTCTTGCTGAATCATAAAATATATAGGTGCCCATTAGTTGAACTTGGGTATTCTTTATTAGAAACAATTATATACATATTTAGTATAAAGCTTAATACGACAATATATCATTCAGCATGAGAAGGCAGGGCTCATTAACACATTGGCATAGCTAATGTGTTAAGTATGTTCCTTGCATTCAGGTTACCTCTGTACATATCCCAAGGGAACTACGGCAAGGAGCAGGATGGAACTGTGGTAAAAGGCATATTATTGTAATAATCCTCAAAGTGTCCTCTACCCAGATACAAAAGTAACCCCCTATACATACCACATGTGTGTGTAGAGGTGTCATCTGTTAAGCTTCTATGTTATATCCGGACCACATTTTTCTGAGACCGCTAACACATTCTCCCTTTTTGTGGACATTAGGTGGTATCATGTTCCTCTTCTGTAAAAAGAAAAAGTTAGATCAGATGATCACCATGGTCTCATTCAGTTCTAAATCTATGATCTTGTGCTATCTTAACTCTGAGATGAGCTATTAATTTACCAATTCAGTTCAATTAAATATCTACTCTATGCAAGGTACCATACTAGGTGCTAGGGATGACAAAACATTCCCTTCTCTTAAAGAACTTACATGCTACCAGGAAGATGCAACATTTATTCAGATAAGTAAAGTCAAGGTAATTTGAGGAAGAAGAATGGGTTAGCAGTTGAGGAAATTAGGGAAGATGTCACAGTGGAGGTGGCATCTGAATTGAGCCTTGAATGGACATAAATATTATAAAAGGCTGAGGTGGAAAAGACAGTGCATTCTAGGCATGGAAGACAGTCATCTCTCTGAAGGCATGGAAATGAAAGATGGAATGCTGAATTTAGGGAACAAGCAGGAAGTTAATTTCATCAAAATATAGAGTGAATAAAAAAAACAGTATGAAATTTTGGAAAGGTAGCACAGAGTCAAACTATAGATAGACTTAAATGCCAAAATGAATTTATACTTTAGAGGCAACAGAGAAGTGATGTCATCAGACAAATATTTTAGGAAAATTATGTTGGCATGGGTGTGAAGGAGGAAGTAAAGAAGGGAGCAAATAGAAGCTGAATGACCAACTAGGCATCTATTACAATAGTACAGAAAGAGAAGTAATGAGAACCTGAATTGGTGTAATGACTTTGGGAGTAAACAGAATAGCATAGATGTGATAAGTGTGAGTGATATAATCAACAAGATTTGGCAACTGGGTATGTAGGGTGAGGAAAAAGTAAGGGTCAAAGATGACTCCAAGATTACAAATCTGGGAGGATGGCAGTACCTTTTAACAGAAATAGCAATGTATAGAGGTGAAACAAGTTGAGGGGAGAAGATAATAGGTTCTATTTTGGACAGTCAAAGTTTGAGTTGCTGATGATCCAGGTAGGGGCTCTAGCAGGCAGTTGACAATGCAGAAAAGAGAGATCAGTGCAGGCTTTATAGATACTGGAGTCATCTGTATAGAATTGATAACTGAACCCAAAGAAACTGTTGAGGCTAGAATAGAGAGAGAATGTAAAGAGATAAAAGAAAGTAGCCCAGGACAAAGCCTTTGAGGACATGTTTAAGGGGCAGGAAATGGTTGATAATCCAGCAAAAAAGATGCATGAATCATCAGACAGATAGTAAGCATCAAAGGCAGGCTTTGTGATCTTCATAAACTGAAGCTCTCCAGTTCCAGAGACAGTGCTCTTCTCATTATGCCATAGTGCCTTTCCATGTCATTATCTCACATGTGTCTATTGCCATAGTGGATGTTGTTTTTCTCATAATCCACATTCTTATTTGAGAACGTCACAGTAATAGAACTCAGGTACTGCCTTTTATCTCCAAAATATGTTTTATGTCTATTATTTTATAGATACATATTCAGTCAGTTTGATTAACTTTGTTTTTGAGCACTAAGAATGATTTTTCCCCTTTTAGAAAAGAACTTGTCTTAACCATGCCATCTCTTCCTTGTACTGGATAAAGTATTTACTGAAGATTCCTTACATGTTGAAACTCCAAGTTGGCTGGAGAATCAGGAAGAGATTATTGCTGCTTTATGATAAACCAGTTTTTCTTGAGTTCTATAGCCCAGGGTGAGAGCTGACAATGTCAAAGGAAGTAGGAAGGAAGAATAGGAAGAGATATTGGAATCCATACTTAAAACTTGCTAATGTTATGATAGTGTCAAAACATGTGATGTTCCTGAAAGCATTTCTTCACCTGATGCTCATTGCCATCACATGAAAATCCATGATCCCTTAACTTCAAGATCATGAAAGAAGAAAAGATTCCATCTTTTCCCATCTAGTCAATACCCTGAGGCCAACTGTTCAGCATCCCTAACTTTCTCTCTCCCCCACACCCCATGCTCTACTTCATTAGAATAGACAGCAGTCTATTTGCGAAAATCTATATAATAGTCACCATAAGTGCTAAGAAGGAGAATGGAATGTCATAAAAGGAATGAGAGCTCACTATGATAAATAATAGTTGACATTTATATAGTTTTTTAAGAATAGTAAAGTGAATCCTGCCCTACAGGAATATTGAAGGGGAAGGGGATAAAAAAAATGGGGGAGAGATAGAAGGGAGGGCAGATTAGGAGAAGGGATATTCAGAATGCATGCCACCTTGGGGTGGGGGGAGGGATGAGATGAGGAGAAAATTTGGAACTCAAAAGCTTGTGGAAGTGAATGTTGAAAACTAAAAATTAATAAATTAATTAAAAGAAAGATAGTAAAGTGATAGAAAAATACCTTCCATTAATAATACTTTACATATGTATAACCTCTTATATTTTACAAAGTACTTTCACATGCCTCTTCTAAAGGTATCTATTTCAATGCATCAACATGGAAGTGTCTCCAGGTTGTCAAAGACTATTCCAGCCTAATGAATGCTCTGATAGGTGCTACCAAGATGCAAAAGGTTCATTGATAGACTGTAAGTCAAAGGACCGGCCTAGCTAAGTTAGGACAGGCCCATAACCAGACTGACAACAGGATGCTGAGAAGCTTTGTCTATGCAGTTCCAAATTGGTGATCCTATGAACTCTCAAAGACTTTCTACTAGATTGTAGAGGAATTGTGATCTGCATAGGCAGAGTACCCTCATCACAAACTCATAAATCCTTCAAGTCCTGAAATAATTTCATAAACATAACCTCATTTAAGTCTCACAACAACCCTAGGAAGTAAGAAAGACAGAGCGATCTTCATCTAAAAGATGAAAAATTGGCACCCACAGACAAGAAATGATTTATCCAAGATCACAAACCTAGTTGGTTGCAGAGCCAATAAAAGGACTCAAGTCCCTTACCATCTAGTATAGTATTTTTCCTACTATATGCTGCCTCCATTGGAAGAATCACTAAAGACTTGATGCTGGAGGTTTATTCCATTGACTGAAATGTCCTGATCCACAGGACAATTCTGGTAGAAAGTGAGTCAGATCAAATGAATAAGATCCAATGTTCATCAAGACTATAGAACATCATACTTTTAATTATAAAATATCACTAATAAAATATTATTAATCATAAAATTAAGGGCAGCATGGTATAGTAAATAGAGAGCTATCCTCAAAGCCAGGAAGGCCTAGGGGTTCAAATCCTGGTTCTGGCACATACTGGCCATTTGACTCTGGACACTTAACCTCTCCATGCTCTAAGAAACTCATTAAGATTATAAGTAGCAGAGAAAATGTTGACCTGAACTGGTAGAGGGAATTTCCCCACCTGGGAGAGGTGGGGTATGATCCACAATGCTCCTGACTGATGCTGGAACTGGATCAAAATGTAATGGGAAATATTTAACAAAATAAACAAATAAAAATACAATAAAAAAGATGTTACATTTTAAAACTAAGTCAATATGCAACCCACATGGATCATTATGTAAGTCTTAGTAGTCCCCATTTCTATTTGAGTTTGACACCACTGCCCTATACCAATGAAATCACAAGTCCTGTCCCTATCCCTATGTAAGCCTGATACTGTTAGCCTATCAGCAATACAATTTATAATAACTCTGTGTTTGAAGAACAGATGGCAAAGAGATATAAATGTTCTAGTGTACGGTAAGCTGAAATCAAGATCTATAAGAAAAGACAAAGAAAAAATGCTTTAAGCTACTTTGAAGCATTTGTGCTGCTGGGTCCTAGCAATGGGCATATCACTTTTGTGTATCAATTAGAAAATGGGTTGGCTTAAAGGAAGTGTCAGACAGACTACACGTAAGACTATAGCAATAAGAGGATAATAAAATCTGATATAAGTTTATTTCTGTGGTTCTAAAAGACTGACCCATGAAAAGGAGGTGTTATTGTCCAAA
Source organism: Vombatus ursinus (assembly GCF_900497805.2). Taxonomy (NCBI): domain Eukaryota; kingdom Metazoa; phylum Chordata; class Mammalia; order Diprotodontia; family Vombatidae; genus Vombatus; species Vombatus ursinus. Next base: position 31,859,911 of record NW_020940360.1, read on the forward strand.
GGATGGAACAGAGGCTGTGGAGTTCAATATGCAATGTTTGTGACAACAACAGAAAGTCTTTGTTTAGAGGTATTGCATTATTCTGTGCCCTACCCCACTTTGTGTCCCTGGGACTGCTTTTCTCTGTGTTTACACAGGCCAGGTGTTAAGAGTCCTTGATTCCTCTTTTATGATTGCAACAGGCCTTAACTGTGTAACTATGGTGCAATGCATGATCCCTACTGAGCCATCCTGTTCCTCCTTGTGTGAACTGATTAATGCATTTGTGCTGATTCATATGGTTTATTGTATAAGAAGTTCACAGATTCATTCCACCACAGGCCACCTCAGCTAAAAAACTCAGTTCATTTAACCTTTCTGAATATCAGGTTCCTCATCTATAAAATGACGGGGTTGGACTAAAGGAACTCTAAGAGCTCTACCAGCTCTAAACCTAGTTGGTGAAAATTCTGATAATATTTGTGCTCTTATATATGCACCAGATGTGGGGAGTCCTGACATCCACAGTTAGTGATTACATGGCATAATTAGCATACATTCTTGAATGTGTCTTTGATCCAAAAATAAGTGACTGTAGTTGGCTAATCCTTTATTAAACTCCAGTCTCTGAGAATTTATTGCTCTGAATAAATGCAGAAGGATGGGTCATTTTTGGTTGAAGGTCTGTAGTCTTAAATCAATGAATGAATTTTATATGCATTCAAAACAAAAGATACATTTGGTCATAGTTGTTCCCATCTTAGACATAGCATCTACTTTTGTTTTCTTGTAGCCATTACTACCTCCCAAAGGTGAAGTAATAAAGCAAATTTTATTTACCATACTTATTTAATTTCTTCCTTCTTATATTTTTATTTTAAATTTCAGGAGGAGGAAATTATGTAGGCCTATAGATCCCAGGTCACTGGCACCCTCCCATCCTTAATCATTGAGACTATTCTACTTACTAAAGTACACTTAATGTGTACTTAGCCTTTAGTGGGAAACGTTCCAAATTTAATATTATAATGTATTTTTATTTGCTTCTGCTATGATTTTGAAGAGCTCTGCCTTAAAAAAAAATAAATGAATAAAAAGCTCTGACCAAAAAATTACAATTAAAATTCAACAGGTGAAAGTTTCAATTTGTATGTGCTAGTGTATTAGTGACACAGAGTTTAAAAAAAAAAAGGAGAGGAAGAAAAGAGATTTGACAAAAAAATTAACTACTGTAGCAATTCTGATGCCTAATGCAAGCAACTAAAAAAATTCCCCAAGGCACATAGCAGAAAAATGCCCTCAAATCAATTTTTAATTCCAAACTTATTGGTAGGGGTGGAGAGATTTCAGACCTTGCAACATAAGGCTCCATGGAGGGGGCAGAAAACTCAAAAAACCCTCAAGGTGACAAAGTGACAGAGACTAAGACCTTATACCCTGTTACCTGTGGGTGGAAACCACTACTGTGGAGGTCAACAGGGAGCTTAGCTAGGGACATCACTTAGGGTTACACGGTGGGAGAAAAGGCAAATTCTTATCTTAACTTTTTTTTTTCTTGCTAAGTACTAAGCTCCTTTTTTTTCCTACCTGTTAAAAAAGAATAAGTGTTACAGTGCCCTTTAAATTCTAGTGCTATGGGGTCAAAGTCCTGGTCATCCTACCTTAGTTATGGCTCTGAATTTAAAGGTAGTACTCAAATTTATTATTTCTTTTTAAGTTTTAGATTTAGTCTTATTTTGGAAGGTCAGGAAACTGTTGCAGTCTCATATTACACTATTTGCCCATAGAGTTGGAGATGAATTTGAACTTAAAACAAATATCCTTGACACTCATTATTAATACTAGGCCATGAGAAGCTGCTGGATAAAGTAGACTAGGAAAACCAAGATTAGGAGTAAAGCCAGAAAAATTACTTACATAGAAAAGGGTTGTGTAGTTACCATTAGTCGTGAGACAAAACAAAAACTATAGTATAATAATATGTCGGGAATAACTAGGGTAAAAGATAAAAGGCTCAGAGTCTGAATAAGTATGCCAAGGTTAGTGTCCAGAGGTCAAAGCAGAGTAAAGGCTACAAGCATAGGTACAAAGGATGGAAGTAAAAATTCAGAGGTCCAAGGAAGGAAAGATGGCAAGGAAGGAGTAGAGTTCAATTATAGCACCCTGAATCAGTGTTTTAGACTCAAGTCAAGAATCAGGTCTTGATTATTTAATCAAGAAACAGAGTTTATCAATCAATAACGTGTATTAAGCACCTACCAGGCGTTGTGCTAAGCACTATGGAATACTAAAAGAGGTAAAAATACAATTCCCGCTTTCCAGGAACTTACACTCTTCGTGCAAGACATGGGAGACAACATGCAAACAAAGATATACAAAGCAATACATATGCGTGATATATGGTTGGTTGGTGTCCTTTGTTCTTGAAGAGGACCAAAATGACATCACTGTGCTGGAGTCAAGTTACAATGTATCTGACTGGAGCAGCCAGGTGGCACAGTGGATAGAGCTCTGGCCTTGGAGTCAGGAAGACCTGAGTTCAAATCTGGCCTCAGACACTTGATACTTACTAGCTGTGTGATCCTGGGCAAGTCACTTAACCCCGACTGCCTTACCAAAAAAAAAAAAAAAAACAAGGTGTTCGACTGTGACTAATCAGACCAATATGATCTTATAAGGCTCTACCACAGGTTGGGCACAATTAACCCACATGAACATTTGCAGTGGAAATGTCTCTAAATTTGTGCTTCTCATGTTTCTTTTGAACTACTGCAATTCTGATTTGCTCATAGAACACAGTGCCTTCTTTGATGTGGGCACACCATGCCATGTCTTACAATTGATTCCAGAGTTCTTCAGAGAGAACCTGAGAGTGTTCTTGTATGGCTTTTTCTGGCTCTCACATGAGTGATTGCCTTGTGTGAGCTCTCCATAAAAAAGTCTTTTAGGCAAATGTACATTTGGAATTTGAACAATGTGGCTAGCCCATTGAAGTTGCACTCTTGGCAGTAGAGTTTGAATGCTTGGCAATTCAGCTCAAGAAAGGACTTCAGTGTCTGGCACCTTATATTGCTAGGTGATCTTTGGAATCTTCCCAAGACAATTCAAATGGAATTTCCTGGCATAGCTGGTATACTGTCCAGGTTTCAGAGGCATACAACAATAAGGTCAGCACAATGTATCTCAGTTTGATAGATGTTCTCAATCTCTTCTCTCCCACACTTTTCTTCAGAGATTCCCAAATGCTGAGCAAGCTCTGACAATGCATGAGTCAACTTCATCATCTATGTGGACATCCTTGGAAATGTAACTTATCCACAGTATTCAAAATCTCCCCATTTGCTGTAAACAAGGGTTTCATGTATGGCTGGTGTGGTGCTGGTTGGTGGAAAACTTGTGTTTTCTGGTGTGCATTGTTAGGCCAAAATTAGCACAAGCAGCAGAGAGAATAAAATCCATACTTTGTTGCATCTTGGCCTCAGAGAACTACTTCTCAAGGACCAAAATAGTCAAGTACTATACATACAAACATGCAAAAGGGACATATAACTGGATCCCAGGATGGTAAAACCTGTCCTTTGCCCTGGTTTTAAGCAAATTTCTCTATGTAAACAGAGACAGACTACTATTATTATGAAAACTCTGAGCCTCTAAGCTTTAGAGCAGAGCGCTGTCCGTGGTCCTGACAAAGGTAGGACTTAGGGAACTTGACTAATTCTGAAGTGTTAAAAGGAAAAGGATGTTATTATTAGAGGTGCTTTAAGTAGAGTGGTGGCACTGCTTTTCTGGGACATGACATAGTACTTTATTATACTACAATAATGAGTTTCATTTTTTAACCCTCAGTGTTCTGAGATCTATAGCTGTACTTACAGACCTCAGAGTACTTCATTCCAGGATTCAATTTTTCTAAGGAACTTTACCACCACAATCTCTGATAATGTCACTCTTCCTTTCCAGTGTTATGAGTTCTATATGTTCTGTTCTTGATTAAGAAGCTGTCATTGGCTGGGAATAGATACAGTGTCTTTTGTGTACCATGAAGTGCACGTTTCATTGATGAGGTCTCTTGATCTCCATGTGCCGCAGAGATAGAGCAGAAACAGAAACTTGATTGATTCTCAATTAGTTAAGCCATTAGTAGGTCTGAGGCCTGGATTGGGAGTTGGTTCATAGATAAATAAGTTCTTTGACTTCTGTGTAACATCCCTTTTCCTGAGGTCCTACTCTCATCCTCAGCAGAGGAAGTAGATTTATGGGATAAACCAGTTTTGGTTGAAAATTTTATGAACTTAGAGTCAGGAAACCTGAAAACTTCTCATGATTACTACTATCTTTCTAACACTTAGATACACTTAACTTCTCTTGTCCTCAGTTTTCCTATCTATAAAATGAGGAAAGTTGACTATATGATCTCTGAAGTCTTTTTAGGCTCTAAAGATTCTAAGATTCTAGGTGTGCACTACCCCCAAAGATGAGACAAAATTCTTCAAGAAAATATTTATTAAACACGTACTATTTGCCATTGTTCTAGGTACTACACAAACAAATACAAAAGGGAGACAGTCCCTTCCCTGAAAGAACTTATGTTCTACTGGGGAAGAAGGGATACATATTTGCAGATAAATAAATAAATGTAAAATAAATGCAAAGTAATTGGAAGGGGGGGAAAGTAGACACTGACAACAAGTGAAATCAGGAAAAGTCTCCTGTAGGAGGTGGCACTTGAGATCATCCTCGAAGGGAACTGAGAATTCCAGTTGAGTTATAATATAATACTGGTACATAATAAAAATATTTATGCATTCAGTTTACCTAATGATCATTTATGGATTGCCTGCTTAAATGGTCAGTGCCATTTTCACTGAAGCATTTCTAATAGGTGAAATTTTATTTATTTTAAATTTATTTTTATTTATAGTTCCACAATCTTTCCCTCCCCACCCCCCTACCCATTAAGAAAGGAAGAAATATGATACCCATTATACATACGCACTCATGCAAAAATATTTCTGTATTAGCCATATTTTTTTTTAAAAAAGGCAAGAAAAATAAAGGGGAAAATATGCTTCAATCTGCATTTTGAGTACATCATTTCTCTATCTGGAGGTGGATAGCATTTTATATCATGAGTCTTTGGAGTTATGGCGGATCATTTTATTGATCAGTTACTAAGTCCTTCACAGTTGATCCATTACCTGGAACTGGGGATCCCCAAGGTCAGGTTTCTACCACCTGCCCACCCTAGGTGGCCTTTTGGCTCTTCCTGGTCCTGTCCTGTCCCCACTCCTCGCTCCTCACTCCAGATCTTCTCTCCTCACTTGGCTCTCTCCCTCCCTGGAATCAAGCCCTAGCCTTAACCTGGCAGGAAAGGCATGCTGCTGTGGTAGATGTCAAGATGGCTTAGAGTCAGGAAGAGGTGAAGTCAGTGCCCTGCCTCTGCCCCTACTCTCTGGGTGACCCTGGGCCAGTCCTTTCTCCAGTGCCCAGGCACTGCTCCAAGACACTGAGTCACAGAGCAGCTGCTGAATGGGAGGGCTGGAGGGAGCTTCTGCAGCTGCCAGGAGCTCCTGGTACCAAGAAAACCCCAACCATAATATTGCTGTCAATGTATAGATTGTTCCCCTGCTTCTCTTCATGTCACTTTGAATCATCTCATATAGGTCTTCCCAGATTTTTCTGAAACCATCTGCTTCATTTCTTACAGCAGAATAGTATTCCATTACATTCATATACCAGAACTTATTCAGTCATTCCCCAATTAACAGGCACGCCTCAGTTTCCAATTCTTTGACACCATAAATATTTTTGTACATACGGATCTGTTTTGACCCCCTACAGACTGTACCAATTGTTTTGTGACAGTCCTCTGGTATGAGGGAGTCCCTCCTGGGAGGACATATGATTCCCTTATTGACCCTTGCTTTCTACAAGTAGATTCAGACTATCCTGGTGTGGGTGCAATTGTCAATAGTCAGGTACCCAGTTTATGTCTATGGAAAGGCCCATGGACCAGTCAGTGACATTAGGAAAACAGCCTCTTAATGAGTTTGGGTGCTGAGAATAACATGAAAAAAATGGGAACAAGTTTAATGCAAAATTTTATGGCAAATAATGGGGAAAGGGGAAGAGGAGAGAGGAAAAAAACATCAGACATATAACTCAGCTATCCACACTAACATAGAAGGTAATTTATGTAAGAGTAGTACTGCATTGGGGATTATAGAGACACATATCTATTGGGGTGCTCCAGCTGGGAGGTATGCTCCCACTGGAGGGGAAGGTGTTAGGGGAAAGGGATGCTCCTGATGGAGGGGAGGGTATGTTCCAAAGTGTTCTGGTAATAGACAAAATATTATTTGGGGGACACAGCTGTACCAACCTTCAAAAATGTTATTGTTCAACAAGCTAACAGCCTTCCTTAAGGGGAGACTGTCATGGTGGTCTCAAGACCACCAGGCCTGATCTTATAACAGAGTCCTTTTCCTATTTCTTTGATCTCATTGAGGTATAGACCTAGTAGTGGTATTGCTGAGTCAATCCAATCCAATCCAATAAACATTTTTTAAGCACCTATGATGTGCCAGGCATTGTTCTAAGTGCCATGGATACAATTAATAAAAAGAAAGACAGTCCCTGCTCTAAATAAACTTATAGAAAAGCAGGGTGGGGAGGAGGAATGGACACCAGGGCATTTTGTTCTGTCCCATTGCAACCAGGCAAGGAAGCAGATGCAAAATATAAGGATCTGAGAGTCCAGTTTCTACCCTCCATAAAGGAAGGCTTTGGGAGGAGTTTTGTAGTCTACCCTCCTGCTTTCTAAACAGAAGAGAGAGAAGGCTAAGGGAAGTGGAATCAATCAAGGCTTGAGTTGGCAGCATGATTGTGAGTTTGAAGGTGATGGATCAAAGGGTATGCACAGTTTTGTAACCCTTTGGGCATAGTTCCAAACTGTTCTCCAGAATAATTGACACAGCTCCTAGGTAGGGTATTGGTATTTGTGATTTGTTCCAGTGCATCTTATCTTCTTGTGGTACCTCAACACAAAGAAGCAATGGTACCTCCACTATCTTCCAGGTCAAGCTGATCATCACTGTAGTTTCAAGTAGGGTCAGTCTGCAACCTTATCCTTACTTTTTCTATTTATTTGATTCTTATAGCAGTCAAATCTTGACTATGGTGTTAACCCAATCAGTGCTATTGATAGAACCCAATTTATCAGCATTTTAGGATTCTTGTCAAGCCTTCACAGGTCTTAACAGTCTGTTATTATTGTTGTCAGTATTAGTAAGAAAATCCTTCTTACTATATTCAATAGAATTCATATAGAAATAATCCTGGGACAAATCTCTAACTTTCTATTATTCTTTTATATTTAATAGTACAGGCCCCATGCACCAGGGAATCAACAATCAGAAAACATTCTTCTGCTGTTCAATATGTAAATGTACAAATGATCTGCAGTGATGCAGTGAAAAGAATTTTAGATCTGGGTTCAAATTTTGGCTCTGCTACTTAAGATCTGTATGACCTTAGGCAAGTTACTTAACTTCCCTGGGTCTCAGTTTCCTCTTCTATAAAATAAAAGAATTTGACTGGATGACTTCAAGATGTGTTTAAGCTCGAAATCTATGATCCATTTTTTCCCCATATAGGAACATTTTCAGCGTGCAAACTCCTTCCACCAAAACAGGCAGAAACCCTTCTGTGACTTAATAGATGAGTCCTGGGAAGTTACTTTGAGTAACAAAAGAGTTAAATGACTCCCCCAGGATCCCATGAAAAATGTCATTAGATTTGAACTCAGCTCTCCCTAATTCCATACCTAGAATTATTTCACTTTACTGTATTGTCTCTTTTTTTAAAGTTTTTATTGATTTTTGCTATTTCTTACATTATCATAGTTATCTCACGTTATCTCAACTATCCCTCCCTCTCTTCCTCCCAGAAAGCCATCCTATATAACAACAATAATGAAAATAATAATAATTATAACAACTAATATTTATATGGCACCTATTATGTGCCAGGTATGCTAAGCCCTTTATAATTATCTCTTTTCATTCTCACAACAACATTATGAGGTAAGCACTATTATTATCTCTATTTTACAGATGAGGAAACTGAGGCAAACAGGGGTTAAGTGATGTTCCCAGAATCATCCAGCTAGCTGTCCATGGCCATATTTGATCTTAGATTTCTTGACTCCAGTCTCAGGGCCCTATCTGCTGCTACAGTTAGCAGTAATACAATATAACAAAATATAACAAATATAACAAATATAACAAAAAGAGAAAAAAACCAGCATAATTGATCAGTGCATTGGAAAGTCTAAAAATGTATGCAATGTCTTCTCATATCTCTTCATTTGAGTCCTGCTTGATCTTTATAATTTTGCTATATTTACTTTTGATTTTTTTGGTGTGAAATTGTTCTTTCCATTTATATTGTTATTGTGAGCTGTATATTGTTTTCTTGGTTTTTCTTACTTTACTCTGCATCAGTTATTATAGATTTTTCCATTTTTCTCTGTATTGATCACATACATCATTTCTCAGAGCACAATAAAATTCCATTACATTCATGTACCACAATTTGTTTAGCCATACCTCAATGATGGGTATCTCCTTTGTTTCCATTCTTAGCTATCGTAAAAAGTACTGCTATAAATATTTTGATGTTTATGAAGACTTTCTTCTTATCAATGACTTCCTTGAGATATAAGCCAGTAAAGGAGTCTCTAGTTCAAAGGGTATTAACATTTTTGTCACTTTATTTACATAATGGCAAATTGCTTTTCAAAGCTCTACCAACAACATGTTCATTAGTGTGCCTATCATTCCACAACCCTTTCAACATTGACTATTGCTATTTTTCTGGTCATTTTTTTTTGTCAATCTGCAGGGTGTGAGATAAAACCACAGGATTGTTTTTATTCATATTTCTCTTATTATTAATGATTTGGAGCATTCTTTCATACGTTTGCAAATAATTTGCAATCTTTTTGAGAACTATTTGTTCATATCTTTTGACTTATCTATTGGGGAATGACTATTAGTGTTTTATATTTTGAATATTATACCCTTATCAGAGAGATTTGATATAAAGATTTTTTTCTCATATGTCCATTTCACTTCTTATCCTAAATGCATTAATTTTGTCTGTGCAGAAACATTTTTAGTTTCAAGTAATCAAAGTTATGTCTTTTGTCTTTTATAATTATCTCTATTTCAAGTCTGGTTAAAAATACCTCTCCTATCCATAGGTATGAGAGATATATGATCTGTTTCTTTTCTAATTTTTTTGTAATATGATCTTAAATATTAAGATTGTATAATCCATTTAGAATGTATTGTGGAATATGGTATAAGATGGTGGTCTAAGCCTAATTTCTGCCAGACTCTTTTCCAGGTTTTCTTGCAGGGGTTTTACCCCTCTATTTTTCCCTTATGTTTTCCACTTTATCAAATATTGGGTTATTGAGTTCTATTGTTTCTCATTGTCTCTTGTCTAATCTACTCCACTGGTCTATCTCTCAAAACTATTTGGTGTTTGCTGCTTTATAATATAGTTGTGGTCTAGAAGTGCTATTTCACCTTCATCACTACTTTTTTCATCATTTACCTTGAAATTCTAGTTCTTTGGTTTTTACAAATGAATTTTGTTATTATTTTATCAAATTTTATAAATACCCTTAATAATTTACTGGCATAGCATTAAAAGGGTAAATTAATTTTGGTAGTATTGTCATTTTTATTATATTGGCAAGGCCTACCCATGAGCACTGAATATTCCTCCAGCTATTTAAGTTGTTCTTTATTTCTTTAAGGATCTCTTTGTAATTGAATCAATTCAAGTTAAGTAGTTTAGTTTCCAGATAATTTATGCATTTTGTAGTTATTTGTAATAGACTTTCCCTTTCTATTATTGCTTTGTAGGTTTTCTTATTACATAGAAATGCTATTGATTTTTGAGGATTTCTTTTGTAGCCTGCAACTTTGCTCAAACTATTAATTGTCTCAGTTGGTATCTTTGCTAATTTTCCAAGTAAACCTGTAGCTTTATCTCCTCTTTACATATCTTTATTTCTTTCTTTACATATCTTACATTTCTTTCTCTTGTATGATTGCTGTTGCTAGCATTTCCAGAACTATATCAAGTAATAGTAGGGAGAGTAGACATCTTTGCTTCACTCTTCTACTTACCAAAAAAAAAAAAAAAAAGGTCCTAGTGTATAACCATTGTATACAATATTTGGTTTTGGTTTTAGGTAGGTACGTTTTATGATATTAAAAAAAATTACTCTATGCCTGTATTTTGTGGGATTTTTAGCATAAAAGAGTGTTGTGTTCTGTCAAAGGCTTTTTTCAACCTGTGTTGATATGCTCATGTGGTTTTGTATGCTTTGGTTTTTACTACGATTAATTGTATTGATTGTTTTCCTAATGCTGAACCATCCTTGCATCCTTGGTATAAATCCCATTCAATCATAATGAATGATTTCTTAGATAAATTGTTTAAGTCTTTTTGGCAGGATTTTGTTTAAAATTTTTGGTCAATGTTCATTAATGATATTGGCCTATAGTTTTCTTTCTATGTTTTATCCTTCCCTCTTTTAGGTATTAGAATTATATTTGCTATATAAATGGGGTGTCTTCTTTCTCAATATTTAAGAATAATTTCTGAAATATAGGTACTAAATGTTTTCTAAAATTTTGATAGAATACTCCTGTGAATGAATACATCAAGACCAGGAGTTTTTTTCTTCCTTTGGCAGTTTCTTTACAGCTACATCTATTACCTTTTCTGAGACTGGGCTATTTAAGATCTTGACTAATCTAATAGTTTGAGTATTATAAATTTTTGAAGACATTCCTTTTTTCTTTTGTATTCTCAGTTTTGTTTGTATATAACTATGTATAATATGTTTTGATTATTCTTTTTACTTCTTCTAGTTTTGCTGGCATTTCACCTTCTTCATTAGCTATTTTATTGATTTGGTTTTCTGCTTTCTTCTTTTTCATCAGGTTATGTAAGAGTTTTCAAAGAACAAGTTTTGAGTTTTATTTACCATTTCTATAGTTTTTTCAACTTATTTATTTGCCCTCTAATTTTTAATAAATCCTCTTTTGTGCATATTTTATTTGTTGAATTTCTCATTTTTAATGGCTATTCAGTTCATTTATTCTCTTTTTTCTATTTTGTTAATGTATGTGTATAAGGATATTATTTTTCCCTTAAGAACTGTTCTGCATCCCTGAAATGTTGGTATGTTGTTATGCCATTGTTATTTTCTTTTACATAGTTATTGTTTCTATGTTTCATTTCTATTGTTTCTATGATCTGTTCTTTGACCTATTAATTATGGGATTTCATTGTTAAGTTTCCATTTGGGTCTCTATCTTTTGGTTTAATGCCTGAATAAATTGTTATTTTTATTGCATTATGGTTTGTAAAAGATTAATGAAGTATTTATGTCTTTAAAATTTTTTTTTTACAATATCTCTGTGCCCTACCATATGGTCACTTTTATAAAAAAAAAAAAGTACCATAGGGTGCTAAGAAATGTGTATGTTCTTTTGCTTTCCCATTTAGGAGGCATCTTAAATCTTTTAACTTTACATTCTCCAGCAGTTTGTTTAGTTCCATATTTTCCCATTTAATATTCTTTCTGTTAAACTTATACAAAATTGGAAAAGGGATATTGAAGTCTCTTGTTACTGCTATGTTACTATCCATGTCTTCTGTAAGCTCAGGTAAAGTTTCCTTTATGAATTTGGGTACTAGGGTATTTGGAGCATATAAGTTTATTACTGATACTAGTTTTTTTGGCTATGGCTACTTTAATATATAGCTTTCTTGTTTATCTCTTTTTATTTTTTAAATATCAGTTTTTGCTTTGACAGATAGTATGATAGCTAATCTTGCTTTTTTGGATTCATTTGATACATAGTAAATTTTTTGCATCTCTTCAGTTTTATTTTGTGTATAACTTTGTTTTTTTTAAATGTATTTCTTGTAAGCAACAAATTGTAGGGTTTTGTTTTCTTGTCAAATCTGTCGCACTTTTTTATTTTATCGGATTGTTTAATCCATTCACATTTAAAGTTATAAGAGTTTGGTTTATCTTTTCCTCCATCTGTTTCTAATTTTTTTTCCAAATTATGGTTTTTCTCTCTTCTACTATTTCTTCAGTTACTTTGCCTTAGTATTTTTTAAGATGGCCACGTTCCCATTGGAACTTATAGTTGTTTTTTATTTCATTTTCATACCTCTTTCCAAAAAATAATTCTCTCACTCTCTTCATTATATATCCTCTTTTTCTATCTCCTCTAGACCCCTATTCTCTGAATCATGATTTCCATAATTATCTAGTTTCTCTCTTTTCTCTGTATTCCTCATTCAATCAAAATTTCAAGGGTATATAGGCTCTCCTTGTAAACAGTTTCTGCCACTGTCTTGTAGAGCTTGCTTTGTGGATTCTCTTTCTCCATTGTGACCTACTCCCAGAACAATGCCAATTATTGCAGGTAGAGTTTTTTGCCCCATGGTAGGACCCCTCCCCTACCACATCCTTACTTATGCATCTTATCACTGTAACTCTTGGAGGCAACTGGTACCTACGGAAGTAAGAAAGAACACATCCAGGGAGATCCTATGAAATGGCTAAGATCTGATAGTAAATTCAAAAGGTTCTTCCTGAACTCTGCATGAACATCCACATGAACTCAGGCAACAATATGTTGAAAGAGAAGCATTTTAAAAATGCATACTGTCATGAGGATTTATTTATGAAAACAAGTAAGCTTGTGATGACTATCATTGCCACCATAAACAACTGAAGAGTTATTAAAAGGTTGATATTTATGATCAATGCAGATTACACAAGGAAATGTTAGAAACTACACAAGATATCAGTACAGACTACAAAATTTTGTACCCACTGAATACACCAAGACATGACTTGTTGGGTAGAATTATATGTCAAAACTTGCTGTCTTTCAAGGGCTGACTTGCAACAAAACCCAAAGTACAACTAGAAACTTCACACTATCCTGAAGAACTCAGTCTCCTCATCTATTAAAAGATGGAGTTGGTCCAGATGATCTCTAAGGTCTCTTTAACGATTCTGTGATTCAATAATCTTACAAAAAACAATTGCTTTATCCAACTCTGCAATAAATAGTCCACAGAACTTTAAATATAAAAGATTAATAGCAGGATAAGATTTGTTCTAGAACTGTGTAATCTGAACTCCATTGAACAAGGTAAGAAGAACGAAATAATAATAATGCTAACTGATATTTATGTAACATTTTATAGTTTACAAAATATTTGACATATGTGATCTCTATACCTCCCCATGGTATATCTAGTCATCATCAGTTTAATAAAATCCAGTCACTCCTCTCATAGAAGGAGATCCTTTTTAAATGTATTTAAATTAATTAAACTCATTCTAAAGAAGATGCTATTGCCTGCTAAAAATGGATCCCATATGTTCTAGTTATCTTACAGCACACAGAAACTATATAGAGATTAGGGTAATGACTTGGATGAATGAACAAATAGGTCAGTTAGAGATGAACAAACTGATTAGAACTGAGCCAGATGAAACCTTTCCCTGAACTAAACCATTCAGCTCATGCTATCTGTTAAGAATTCCCAGTAACTTTCTACATATGCTCAGGCTTTCATTTTCACCTATTGAAGAGTTTCCTAGCAGAAGGAATATAAAGATGCATTGTCTCACAAGATTTCCCCTCCCAGAGATTTATATAAAGGAGTCTGTAGCAACCTACATAGCTTTCTGGATTCTCCAACATTGATAACAGAGAGGCTGTGGACTTTAGCAATTGGTTCACAAAGAACACTGAATTTGGAATCAGAGAACCTGGTTTGCTTTGCTCCCTATGTGACTTGGAAAAATTCTGAGCCTCATTTTCCACATCTGAAAAATGAGCAAACTAGATGACCTCTAAGATCCCTTCCAATTATAATCTATGATCCTATGGACAAAGGCCAAAATGCTATTTAATAAGTTTTCCTTGTATAACAAATTTATATGAGGACTGCACTTTCAGAGTTTGAGCAGATAAATGTCTGTCATGGATGAAGCAGCTAGCACAGAAAGTGAAATGGTCTAAGAGTTAAAGAACATAGGCTTTATTCCCCAACCCCATCCTCACCCCCACCCACCCTGACTTTAAGACACTATGTGACTTTAAGGAAGCCCTTCATGTCTGAATGTTTCCTTCTGCAAAATGGACTGAATGTGCTCAACCTAAAGCTTTAATATTTCAGTAGAATGGAGATGTTGAGGCTCTATAACCTGCTTTCACCTCACTAATTGAAGATTTGCTTTTCAGTTCCATCAGTCCTTGGGACCTGGAATCTACCAGATCAGATGACAGAGGTAAACACGAGGAGGATTATAAAGGAAAATGCTTTTGGGATCTGACAGGCCAATCTGTTTGTAAAATATCAGTGTAAATAATTTCTAATCCTAATACTAACCAAATACAGAAATAAAAAAGCTACATGACCAGAATTAAGACATGCCACATTTCTCACATGTCTCCTTGTCTTAAGCTTCAGTGTGAATAAAGACCAGCCACTATGTTACTCAGGTGAGAAACATGCTGTAAATAGCAGAAGCAGGATTGGTCTTACATATGGGCAGAGTAGAGTAACATCCAAATTATGCAATTTTAGGACCATAAATAGAGCCAGGAGGAATCCTTTGATCTGGGGTAAAAAAAAAAAAAAGTTGAGAACAGGGGCGGGATATAAGGCAGTCTGACCTATAAGTCTCTCCTTTCTTTTTGACTTTGTGTCACCAGTGCCTAGTACAGGACCTGAAACATTATAGCTGCTCAATAAATGCTTTTGAGTGATTAATCTCTGAAAATGTACTAGATTTGAGTTATTGTGAGGTTCTGCCAACTTTCAATTTTGATAATCTAAAAATGCCATTGACGTATACAATAAATATGCTCTAAAGCAGGGAATTTGTTCTGTGAACTTTGGATTCAATCAAAGGGCCACACTTGAAGACCTAGAGGGCCACATGTGGCCTCAAGAATGCAGGTTCCCCACCTGTGTAAGGGAATAGGGACAGCACCTAGAGTTTAATTTATATGGGGAGTTCCTCATATGAGAAAGCCCCCTCTACCTATAGAGGTTAGCATTCTCTCTGTAAAGTATAGCCTTTAGTTGTGTAGATCATCAAGAAATTAAGTGACCAAGGCCACATGGCAAGTTGATATCAGATTTGATCCTATGTAACAAATATGCATAGTCAAGTAAAACAAATCCTCTAAATGACTGTGTGTGTACATACATACATACACACATGCACATCCCCACATATTATATATGTGTGTGCATATATATGCATATATACACATGCCCATATACATATACATGTAATACACACATGTATGTATACCTCATTCTGTATTCTAAGTCCATCACTTCTCTGTCATGGATAATATGTTCCATCATGAGTCCTCTGGAATCACGAACGGTCACTGTAATGATCATAGTTCTTAAAGCTTTCAGAGTTATTTTTTTATACAGTGTTGATGTTATTGCATAAATTGTCCTTCTAGTTCTGCTCATTTGACATTTCATCAGTTTATAAAAATCCTCAAAATTGTTCACTTTTATAATATTGATGATATAAAATTTGTTCTGTTTCTGTTCAACTCAATATGCCTCTGTTCATTTATCTTTCCAGGTCTTTTTGAAACCATGCCTTTTGACCCAGCTCTTCCACTGTTAGGCTGTGGATAAAAGAGATAAAAGAAAGAGAGGAAAGTACTATTTGTACAAAAATATGTATAGCAGCTTTTTACGTGGTGGCAAAAAAAATGGGAAACTAAGGAAATACCCATCAATTGAGAAATGGTAGATTAAGTTGTGATATATGAGTGAAAAGGAAAGGAAAGGAATAAGCATTTATCAAGTGTCTAAAATATGCCAGGCACTGTACTGTTTAACAAATATTATCTCACTTGATCCTTTGTTGTTGTTCAGTTGTTTCAGTCATGCCCAACTCTTCATGACCCCATTTGGGGTCTTCTTGGCAAACTGAAGTGGTTTGCCATTTCCTCCTCCATTTAATTTTACAGATGAGGAAACTAATGTGAACAAGGTTAAATGACTTGATCAGTGTCACACAGCTAGTGTGTCTAAGGCCGAATTTAAACTCTGGTTTTCTTGACTCCAAGGCCAGTGCTCTATTTACTGCACCACCTAGCTGCCCCTGATCCTTACAAGAACCCTAAGAGGGAAGTCCTATTGTTATCTCCATCTCACACTTGAAGAAACTGAGGCAGATAGAAATTAAGTGAAGATAGTAAGAATCAGTTCTTCCTCACTCCAGACCCAGTAATCTATCCACTGTGCCATCTAAATAGCTCTACTATGGTTATGATGGAATACTGTTCTGCTATATGAAATGAGGAAATAGATAGTTTCAAAAAGACATGGTGAATAATTAAAATATTTTATTGATAACTTTTGTTTTCATGTTACCTTGATTTTCCCCTGTATCCTTCAACTGCCCCACCCCTGCCCTGAGGACCATCCTTATGCCAAAGAATTTTTTAGAAGAAAAAAAAAGAAGAAGAGAAAAATTCATTGAAACTAATCAACACATTTTAAAAAATTGCCATTATAGACAATCTTCCACACTCTTGGACCAACTGTCTTTTTATATCTCTTCTTTCAGACCAAACTTTTCTTTACAATTTTGCAACATTAATTCTCAATTGTTTATTTTGGCCACCACCACCAAGAAGAACTCCTACATCCAAGACTGGGAACCACCTATAGAGCCAGCATCGTGTCAGTCATTAACACTGTGAATACTTCTCATGAGGACATGACTCATGATGCCTACATAGACTATTATGGCACACAGTTGGCCACCTTCTCATTAGATAGATCTGTCAAAACCTTTGATGTGTGGAATGGGGGTCAGATTCTCATTTCTCAGCTGAGGGATCATGAAGGCCCTGTGTGGCAAGTGACCTAAGCTCATTCTATGTATGGAAATATCTAATCCTCCTGCTCCGATGACAAGAAAGTCATCATCTGGAAAGAAGAAAATGGCACTTGGGAAACATATATGACCACACAGGACTTCAGTGAACACAGAAGGCTGGGCCCCACATTACTATGGGCTAATTCTTTCCTGTAGCAGCTTAGATATTCCAATCTCACTGCTAAGTTTTGGCAGTAGGAAGTGAAAAAAAATAAATAATTCTCATCCTATTGGCTGCAATGCTGTCAGCTAGGCTCCTGCTGTCATACCTGGAAGCCTAGTAGGCCAGCAATCGAGGCAAAAAACAAACTATATCAAGAAGTTTGTATTAGGTGATTGTGACTTGGTCAAGCTGTTGAAGGAGGAGGATGGTCAATTGAAGGAGGATCAGAAGCTGGAAGCTAACAGTGACTGGGTTCAAGATGTTGCCTGGGCTCCTTTCATTGGCCTGCCAACAAGCACCATTTCCAGTTGCTTCCAGGATGGTCTGGACCTGGTATGATGTTTCTGGAAACACATGGTTCCCCAGTACTGCACATGTTCACTGATGTTGTGTGGCATATGAGCTGGTCTATCACAGCTATTAGTATGGCTGTTTCAGGAGGAGACAACAAAGTTATTCTATGGAAGGAAACAGTCAATGGCCAGTAGGTATGTATCAGTGATGTCAACAAGGTCCAAAGTGCAGCATTTGCAATCAACAGAATGAACGGTGACATCAGAAATACCAGATAGGGCAGACACACCAAAAAATCAGCCAGCCACTGCAGCCGGGGAGCCAGAGGACAGCTATCCATAGCCATGATCTCTGGAACTGCTCTACCATCAATCAGTTGATGAGCAGCTTTTCTTTAAAACTGGGAAAGGAAATAAAATGATTCTGAATTCAATAAGATCATGTGCTCTTATGAATACATGCAATCCCAGTATCAATCATCTGACTTTGATTTGATATGATCTCTAATTTAACTTGACTAGTTCAGATTCACTTACAATTCAAGGGAAAGTTACTCCAAATGGCCTTCAAAGATATTCATTTTAAAATATTTTTGTTGGCAACTTTTGTGTACCTCTAGAATTTGGAGTTTATATTTATGGGGTGGGGATTATTCTCCAAAATAATTGAATAAACTCAATAATAATTGTAAATTTTTCCAATTATCTTGTGGTTGTTGCTTCTTTCATTAACATTCTTGTGATCATTGTGTATATTGTTTCCTGGCCCTATTTACTGTGTTAGTGCATTTAAGTCCTTCCATGTTTTCCTATATTCATTATGCTCATCATTTCTTGCAACACATTCCATTACATTCACATACCACAATTTATTAAGCCATTCCCCAAAAGATAGGCACTTAATTTCTTTCCAAATCTTTGCTACCACAGAAAATACTATTATGAATATTTTAGTGTTATATAGTGCCTTTCTTTTGATCAATGGCCCCTTTGGAGTAGATGACTAGCATTGGAATTTTTAGGTCAGTGCGGAAAACAGTAATTGTACTTTGGTTATTTTATTTGTGTGATTCCAAATTGCCTTCCAGAATGGTTGGGCCAATTATTTCACAGCCCCACCAACAATGTATTAGTGTGGCTGTTTCTCCATATCCCCTCTAACATTTACTATGTCTGCCTTTCTTCATCTTCACTAGTTTTCTACGTGTAAGATGAAACTTTAGGTTTGTTTTGATTTGCATTTCTCTTATTAGTAATGTGAAACATTGGCTTAAATGATTGTAAATGGTTTACAATTCTTGTTTTGAGAACTGTTTGTTCATATCCTTTGACCACTTCTTTATCTTGGAACGGTCTGATGTCCTCTTGGTCTGATGTCCTCTTGGTACTTAGACTGGTCCTCAGACAGCAGACACCATCTGTTACCAGGACCATGTGTAAAGCCTTTTCTTCTGACTAGAACTTGTGTTAACATAGATTAAAAGGACCCAGGGTCAATTCCCAAACACTTTTAGGCATTGGAATAAGATTTTTTTGCAGAGAATTATGCAAATAAGAGGGAAAATTAACTAACAATACAGTATATTACACTATGAAAATAACCACTAGATGTCAGTATTTATGAGCTATAAAATAGTGGTTATAGTGTTTAATTTTTTAACTCTATAAGTTTATAATGATTGTAATAAAATTCCATCAGGGATTAATAAAAAACATTGCTATTTATTTAAAATACATAGAACAGTGGGGGCAGCTAGGTGGCGCAGTGGATAGAGCACCAGCCCTGAAGTCAGGAGGACCTGAGTTCAAACCCAGCCTCAGACTAAATACTTGACATGTACTAGCTGTGTGACTCTGGGCAAGTTACTTAACCCCCCAATTGCCTAATATATATATATGTATATATATATATATATATGTACATATAGAACAGTATCTTCAGTTACCAGTTGAAATTAATGAACTGATTTTAAAAGATAGGTCAATAAAGAGGAAATTTGGAATAATGGAAAGAGCACTGGACTGGGGAATAAGTAGACCTACGAGGCTGTAGGACTAACTGCCATTTATTCACCAAGTAACTTCAATCTCTATATGTAAAATGAGAAGGCTAGAAAAACTGAGCTGCAAAGTTTCTTTCAGTTCTAAAATGTTATGATTCTATTACTTTGATTCCTTGTTATTCCTAGTTCCTCTGCTTAGAGGTCAAACAATTACAACTTGATCAATAAAGAGTAGTAAGAAATTTCACAGAATTATTTTTCCCAGGGAAAAAATTCTTTGGTCTAAAAGTCTCTTTGGAACAATAAGTAGGATCCTCCTGGCTGTTCAAAATTCTTCTATGACTGTGAAATGTCTTTATTTGCAAATAAACTATATGATATTGTCCAATATAGTTCTGTATTCATCAACATGGCCACTAATGAACATATTGTCCATAATGAACATATAGTTCAGGTAAGTAGAATTACAGACATTCAAATTCTAGCCCTTTGAAGAAGACATTTAAAAATTAAATAGGTACAATAAGTGGCTTCTTCAAAAGCAAAAATTAAAAAACTCAAAGCAAATTACCTACGAGAGAGAAAGAGAAGTACAGAAAGCAAAAGAGAGATTGAGAGAGAGAGAAGGAAGTAAAACCAGTCTGATCAATTCAACTGCCACAGTGAGCCAGTGGGGAAACCAGTATATTTGGTTCACATTGAAGGGAACTACTTTGGTCAGAGTCTGAACTAAACGAAAATAATTTATTTAATTATCAAACAATCCTCATGACAAATCATTTAAATGGTTTGTAGTCTTCTTCCACCAATTCACCTCATATTGTGGTTTTTAAGATTGTGATTATGCCAAAAAAAAAAATCCATGCTCTCTTTAGTGCTGAGGCAAGGAGCTACTAAGAACTTTATTGACTTGATCACCTAGGAAAAGATAAATAAAATAAGAGAAAGCTGCTATAAATTTCATTGGTTTTGGCAAATATTTATCCATCTTGGGAGTAGAGCCTTTAAAATCAGACTGAATAGATAGATTGGAGCCAGACTGGCTTTGACTACTGTTTTAGTGAGGAGTTTCTGGAGTTGTGTCCCATACCATCCATAAATATAGTTCTGAAGAGAGAATAATCTCCCAGATTCCAATTTGTAAATATTTCTAACCCAGCTCAAATTTGTTATACAAAAGGAAAGCATGGGTTTTGTTTGCTTGCATTTAGAATTACAGTTTTGTCTTAGTGTAAAGGGAACAAAGGCATTGCTATGATTGCAAGAATTTGGCAGAGATCATCAGTTTATCTCCTTCCACATTAATGTTTCTAGGTGCTTTTTGAGATTTACTGAAGTTTCAAGGGAATTTTTATGGCTGGATGCTACTGTACTTTCGGTCTCTCTACCTTGGCTTGTAGTGTTGTTTATGCCTAGAACACACTTAGGATCATAGGATCACCACTTAAGAGCTGGAAGGAACTCAGAGGATATTTACTCCAACTTCCTTTTCCCCTTGTCTCCTCACCTCCCGAATTTTCATCCACCCTTTAGAGCTTAACTAAGATGCTACAGCCTCCATATAGCCCCGCCTGATTTCCCAGTTTGGTGATGATCTTCCCTCTGGAACTCATGTGGTACTTTAAAAAAGAAACTGTCATTATCGTAAAAATTTTGGTATTATAGTTATATGTGTTTGTTACTGTAGTTGACATGGGGTGGAGGGGTACCAAACTAAATGGGCACATAGAAAAGGATACATGCTTTCATTCCCTGCTTCAGACAGACTCAACAAAAGGCATTTAGGGTGAAGTGGGGGTGGGAAATCTCACCTGTACTTTGAGGCAGAGAAAATATGAATGGAATTTAGGCATCTTAACTGTTAGAAATAAAGGGAGAGAGGAGAAGGAATGCCTGGGAAAGGCTCTTGCAGAAGATAGGATTTAAACTGGGTCTTGAAGGAAGCCACTAGGTAAAGGCAAGGAGGGTAAGCAATTTAGGTATGAAGGGACAGCCTGTGAAAAGTCACAGAGACAGGAAATGGAGTATCATGTACTAAGAAAAGCAAAAAGGCCAGTATTGCTGGATAATAGAGTAAATGGATGGGAATAAAGGGTAAGAAGACTAGAAATGTAGGAAGGATCTCTGGTTATGAAGGGCTTTAAAAGCCAAAAGTGACATTTTATATTTGTATAGGTATAGATGATGAAGATTTGCACTAGGGTAACTGTGATCAGCAGCTAGGTGGCATAGTTGATAGATCACTGGGCCTGGAGTTAGGAAAACCTGAGTTCAAATCTGGCCTCAGACACTTAGTAACTGTATACCCTGGGCAAGTCACTTAACCCTGTTTGCCTCAATTTCCTCATCTGTAAAATGAGCTAGGGAAGGAAATGGTAAACCATTCCAGTATCTTTGCCAAGAAAACCCCAAAGGGGGTCATGAAGAGTCAGACATGACTGAAATGACTGAACAACAACAACAAAACAATTGCATGAGTGGAGAGAAGAGGACATGTTGTAAAGAGATGATGTGAATGTAAAAGTGACAAACTGCAAATATGGGGTGAATGAAGGAGAGGAGTCAAGCATCATACTAAGGTTGCCAATCTGGGTGACTCAGAGGATAGTGGTACCCTTGAGATAATATGGAAGTTTATAAGTGGGAATGGAGGGATAGTTTGGAGAGAAAGATAATGAGTTCAGTTTTGGACATAGTGAGTTTGAGATATCTACAGGATATCCTGTTTGAAATGTCTAAAAGGCCAATGGTGATACAAGACTGAACTCGAGAAAAAGGTTAGGGCTGGATATATAAATTTTGGAATCATTGTCATAGACATAGTCATTGAACTCATGGGAGCAAAAGAGATTACTGAGTACAATAGTATAGAGGAAGAAGAGAAGAGGATGCAAAATAGAACCTTGGTGAGAGTGGCAGTGAGGGGCATAGTTAGTGGGTCTGACCTAGATGAAGATTCAGCAAAGAAGACTCAGAAAGAGTGGAGTATCCAGAAAAATCAGTATCACAAAAACCCTGAGAAGAGCGCATCTAAGAAGACAATCAACAATGTCAAAGACTACAATGAGATCAAGAAGGATGAGGAATGAAAAAATGTCTTTAGATTTAGGAATTAAGGGATCACTGGTAATTTAAAAGAGAGCATCATCAGCTCAATTATGAGGTCATAAGCTAGATTACAGAGGATTTAGAATATAATGAGAGGAGAGAAATTGGAGGTGCCAAGTATTAATGGCTTTCTCAAGGAATTTAGCTGAGAAGAGATATAGGATCATGGTTATCAGAGATGATAGGCTCAAGTCAGGATTTTTTTGAAGATGGAGGAGATATGGCATGTTCATTGGCAACAGGGAAACATCCAGTAGATATTGAGAGATTAAAGACAAGGGATGATGATGGAGGTACTCTGAAGAAGACACGATAAGATGAGATCAAGGATGAATTGTAGAGGAGTTTGTCTTGACAAGAAAAAGGGCCACTTTTCATGTATTTCATGTGAGAGTAAAGAAGATAATGGAGGAAATACCTCAATTATGTGAGAAGAAAACGGAAGGAAAAGCTCTTGTTGAATGTCCTTTTTTTTTTGTTTCAGTGACTTAGGATGTGAATTTCTCAGCTCAACAGATGGGGAACAGGGTGCTACTGGAGGCTTGAGGAGGGCTGATAAGGTTTGGCTTACCACTGTGGTGAGTGGAATATCAAATTGATTAGAGAGGTATAAAAGGATTGTCTTGCTACTGTGAGGACCCCTTTGAGATTAACATAAATTTGTAGTGGACCCAGTCAACATGGTTTTGTGATATTTTTAGTTCCATTCAACAGTACCTGAATGAATAAAGGTGGAGGATGGTATGAGTGATATCTGTTGATAGGACAAAGGGGCAAGGATTTTAAGTGTAGAAGATGGTATTGAGTACAACTGCTTCACCAAGGGGTTAAGATAGGTAAGGGAGAAGAGTACAGCTAGCACAGGGGTAGTGACTTGGGAAAGAAATGAGGAGTTAGGGTTTTGTTAGACAGTGATTTATGGAATGAGAAAAAATTATGATGAGGAAAAGAAATTTCAGAATTCAGGACCACAGAAGTAGAATACTTGAGGGTTATAGTAAAATTGAGAGTATGACTATATCTGTGTGTAGCTAAGAGAGTAAAACTGTAAGTCATGGGAACTGAGTAGATTGAGGAATTGTTAAGTTAGAGAATTTGAGATAGTATCAATATAAATCTTAAAATCTCTTAGTTAGAGGACAGGAGTCTTAGTGTGAACCTCATATGAAGAGAGATCTCTGAGTGATGGTACCAGAATAAGAATTTGGAAGCAGTGAGGGGAAACCATTACCAGCAAGCTGAGGGAAAATTCAATCAGTATTGTTGTTTGTCATTTATTTTTGAAGAGTATCAGTGATATCACAAGGTGATTTCCTGACTCATGTGTGAATTGGATTTTAGTGAGGCAGAGTGGCACAAAATAGTCAACCCCACTCTCTCTTCCAGAGTCATTGAAGCCCAATGGCAAGACAAAAGTCCTGGAGTGGCAATGGCCCAGGATGCAGTGGATGACTTTGGTGTCTTCAATGTCTGACCACATTCTAAGAGCTCCACAGTGACTGCTTCAGCCTCCATCATGGCCTTCAGAACAGTTGTTTTTTTTTTTTTTTTTTTGGCCATAGGAAGTCTTCACATGCTTAACCCACTGACAGGTTTGAGGTCTGTTGGTTACCCTCAACCTGGTTTAGCCCATCTGCTGAGATGATTTTACCAGGGTGTGGCTGCTGTGCATGCAACAGCTTCTTGGAGCCACAGGTGAGAGTTGGGTGACAGATGGACACCAAAGGTGGATGAGCAGTTCTGAAAAGGGTTTGGCAAGCCTTCACACCAGAGGTGCTTATCCTCCCTGAACACTTCATTCACCCCAACCAGTACTAGAAAGAGTGGCAAGGAATACAGTGATATCCGGAGAGAGCCAGATCTCAATGAGTTATGGAAGATAGAAGGAGTGAGAAAGGAAAAAGGATGAACATGAAAGCAAATTTGTTAATTATGGAGCATTTCAGAACCATAGTAAAAGGGATGGGTGAATCTGGAGTGAAACATTGGGGAGATGATAATTAAGGAAAATGAGAATAAGAGAGATGGCAAATGGGGATGGGGAATGAGGTTCGCACATTGGCAGCCTATGGTTCAGAATCATTGGGATGGGGGAGGGCATGAAGAAATGGGCATATGCTAACCATTGAGGAATGTGTCCAGTAGCATGATAAAACTTTAGTGGATCATATCTGAAAAGACAGATTACCACAGTAGTGAAGCAGAGCTTGGAAGCAGAGTTGTGTCACAGGGTGAAGCTTCAGCCAAGAAGGCAGAACAGCATAGCAGCAGCTAAAGAGTTCCTAGATCATACCAAGGAGATGTGGGAGGTAAAACTGAGAATCAGTTAGGCACAGCTCAATGTTCAGAATCAGAGTGCTGAAAACTTAGGCAGGAAAGATTTTCTAGGTAGCACAGTAGATAAAAATGCTGGACTTGAAGTCAAGAAGAACTGAGTTCAAATTCTTCCTCAGGCAATGGCCAACAGTGTGATGCAGGGCAAGTCATTTGGCTGCCATCAGCCTCAGTTTTCTGATCTGTAAAATGGGGATAATTATAGCATCTACCTTACAGAGTTGTAAAACTCCAATGAAATGACATGTGAAGTGCTGTGCAATCTTTAAAGTGGTATATAAATGCTAGGTATTTTTATTATTGGCCATAAAAAAGGTAAATTGTGCTGAAATTGAAAACATTCTTTACCTTAGAAGTTGAGATTTCCATGTTTTATTCTCTTCCCTATCAATACATGAAATTTGTAGGGAATTCCCCCACATTTGCCTCTGAGGACTTTGAATGATCCTACTTCATAATTTTTCCTATTTATTTCTCTCTTCTGTTCCAATACGTTGTTTTATTTATGGTTCCTGCTTGATCTTGTAAGGGAATAGGAAGTGAGTGGAGGCTCAAGCTGTAGACTTCTCCCCCACATTGAACCCAATTAGTGTATGATTTTAGAGCTGAGTGGGAGATCTGTTATACTAGGAGAGCTGTTCTTTTTGGGTAGGATATACTCTCTTATTTTCTTCAATAATTACAAATTCTCTGATATCCCATATAAAGAAAATTAACTTTCTTGTAGTTTGTACCATCACAAATAATTGAAACAGCATATTACATGCTAATGTGCTTTCCCCTTTTGGGAAAAAAGTCACTGCTTTCAGGGGATATGATCATATGACACTGCTGAATTTCACTTACAAAGCAGTGAAAATTTAAAACATGTTATCCGGTTAGGCATTTGAAGTCAAGTACTTTGTAATACTGATTTACACATAGAGTTTCTTTTCCATATTGTTTTATAATTGAGGTGTAAAGTTTGCAGCTCTGTTTTCAGACAGATATTTCTGTTATAATCATTCTTGGTACTTAATCATGCTTTTAAGAAGTAATGCATTAAATATGCTCATGTACACATATAACCAAAAATAAATTCAATCTTCAGTTGGGGCTAACTGATAGAAAACAATCTAGATTAATGAAAGTGTGAGTAATAGAATAATATCTAAAGAAATGGCATTCTGTTACATTGTGTAATAAAGCCCTGTACAATAATCTTTAATCAATGCCATAAATGCATATATATACATATATGTATATGTGTAATACACATATAAAGTTACATATAAATACAACTTTCCAAAGCTTTGCATACGGAAAGAGTTCTCTTGACTAACAACAACAAAAACAATTGACCTGGAAACATGCCAAGGAGAAATCATTTAAGAATCAATGGATTCCTGAAAACCATGATATAAAAGAAATCCTGAACACCAAATTTCAAGAAATTATAAGTGAAAATTGTCCAGATCTGTTAGCAACAGAGGACAAAATGAAGATAGGAAGAGTTCACTAATCATTTCCTGAAATAAACCTCAAAAAGAAATCTTAGGAACATCATAGCCAAAATCCAGAACTCCCATATCAAAGTAAAAAACACTTCAAGCACACAGAAAGGAGTTTAAGTACCAAGTGGCCACAGTAAAGATAACTTAGGATTTGATAGCTTCTAACTCTAAATGAAAGGAGATCTTAAAATATAGTATTCTCAAAGGAAAAAGATATAGATTCACAACCAAGTTTTGCTTACCCTGAAAAGCTGAGTTCAATCCTACGCCAAGGGACAAGGGGGAGGGAATGTACATTTAATAAAATAGATTACTTTCAAGCAATCATGATAAAAAGACCAGAGCTGATTAAAGAGCTCTGAAATATCAACACAAGAGTACAGTGAAACCCAGAAAGGTGATTTTATTTATTTGATTTTATTAGGAAAGACCTATAAAATGACATAGTGATAAACTTTCTAACAGAGGGAGAAAAAACAAGTGTCCCCTCAAAAATTTAATGTCTACAAAGGAAGTTGAGGGGAGTAGGAAGTTTAATAAGAAAAATAAAGGTCCTGGGGGATGGATAGGTTCTGTTCTGAAGGTAAGGAGAGGTGAAATAAAAAAGGAGAGTTAAAGAAATATATTAGTATAGAAAGGAGTAAGAAGAGGATAGAGCTTGCTATGTCTCATACTTGAGATTCTTAAAAAAAAAAAAGAAATACGGAAGAAGGAATGGGGGGAGCAGACATCACATGAACCTCACTCTTCTCTGAAATGAACCAAAGAAGATTGAATAACACATAATTTGGTGTAGAAAAACATCAAACTAAGCAGGAAACAATCAGGAGGGGGTTTGGAGGGAGGATAATACTGAGGAGCGTATAACTGCAAGCAAAACAACTTCCTGATCCTTAAAGATGGGATATATTGAGGAGGGAGAGCCAAGAAGTACAATCTGAGGGGATGATTTAGATGGTCTCTTAGAAAATTGTGGAATAGCTGGACAAATTGTTATAAAGGGATGTAATGGGATATTATTGCCATGTAAGAAGGAAGAACGGGGTGATTTTAGAAAATCCTGGGTAAGATGAACTGAAACAGAGTGAAATGAGAAGAACCAGGAGAATAGTATATACAATGCCAGTAACATTGTAAGGAAAAACAATACTGAAAGACTTGAGAACTCTAGACTAATCATGCCTCCATAGGACCTATTATGAAATATGCTATCCACCTCTAGACAGAGAGGTGATTTCAGAGAATCCTGGATAGTATGAACTGACACAGAGCGAAATGAGTAGGACCAGGAGAACTTTTTATATGAAGACAGCAATATTATAAAGAAAAATAATTTTGAAAGACTGAAGAACTGATTGATGAAATGGCCAACCATGAGGACCTATGATGAAGCATATCGCTCACCTCCTGAGAGAAAGATGATGTGTGTGAGGTGCAGAAAGAGATATTTATTACTGGACCTGATCATTGTGGATTTGTTTTGGTTGGCTCTGCTTACAATCATAATTGGGTTTTTACGTCCTTTCTCTCAGCTTTAAATTTGGGAGTAGGTTGGAGGCAGCAAAGGTGATGCCCAACAATAGGGTCATTGAGACATTTTTAAAGGAATAGAAAGAAATTCAGAAGGAAGCACAGACAAATCGGACAGATTTGAAAGTAACATGTTGAATTTATTATATACTTTTAAAAATCACTATAAGATGGAGATTCATAGTTTTCTAGAGAATTTTTTTCTGTGTTCTACTGCATATGTGGAAATGCTCTTTTTTTGGTGTTTAAGTTCAAAATAAAAATAAAAATTTTAAGTGTCATTTGTCAGAGTTTGGTGACTTGAACTCATTAAAAAGTTGCATTTGGTTTTCAAGTCCCTGTTAACCACTTTTGTTCTGTCCTTCTTGTGCTCCTTGGAAGAGAAAACAGAAGCATCTATTATCATTATGCCAATTCTTTCAAAGAATGACATTCTTGAGTGACCTTTTTTTTGCTTACTTCATAGCTGAAAAATAAAAGCAACAAACTAGCAAAACCTCCCCTTTTTGCCTTTAGAAATCATTGCCACCTTTAGCTCTATCTGAGCTTTAGTGTCACTAACAATATTATTTTAGAACTTTTCTGCTCTTTTATAGCCATTCTCTGTTACCTTCTCTTACTTCCATCTTCATTATAAGCATTTGAAAAAAATCTGAGTTGTCACACACTGGTTTGTTAGGAAATCTTCTTTCCTTTCTCTGTGTACTTGTTCTAAGTGCATAATCAGAATCTCATTTTTGAGGATATCTCATCCTTTTTGGTCTGACTTCCCCCAGTGGCATTTTAAGCTATGTTATCCTACCTCTGAATTCTTTGAAATTTGTCCTCCCCTGCTCTAATGTATACTGTACATCTGACTATGCACAGTTATTCCCACCTTATCTACCACAAACTGTGATATTGTGGCCACTTCCTCTCAAAATTCCTGTCATTTTTACTTTGGCATGTTATTCATCAGACTCAGTCCAGAATGCTAGTTCTTCTTGCTGTATACTCTCTTTTGAAGAATTTTATTATCATTAAAGCAACACATTAATTTATCACCTTCTTTGCCTTTGGAGCCTAGTTTCTTCCTCTGTAAAATGCAAGGGCTAAATTTGGATGATCCCTAAACTCACTTCAAACTCTTATGATCTCATCCCCAGACAACTTAATTAAGTTCCTCATCACTACAATATCTTACCTTCATACCACTTACATGCCTCAGACACTTACTAGCTGTGAAACCTTAGGCAAATCACTTCATTTATTTTATTTTATTTATTTTTGAAGGCAATCAGGGTTAAGTGACTTGCCCAGGGCCACCCAGCTAGTAAATGCCAAGTGACTGAGACCAGATTTAAACTCAGATCCTCCTGACTGCAGGGCCTGTGCTCTACCTAGCACCACCTAGCTGCCCCAAATTATTTAACTTCTTTCAGCCTCAGTTTTCTTTTCTGTAAAATAGGGATAATAATAGCTTCTAACTTATAGGATTGCTGTGCACATCAAAGGAAATAATACACGTAAGATGCTTGGCAAAGCACAATAAAAATGTTAGCTATCATTAGCGTTATACTAAATTTGTGATCTATTTCCTGAATCCTTTTCCAATTCTTCTTTCTGTCCAGGTGGTCTATAGCATATTCCCAAAATAACATTACCCCTATTTTGCATTTAACTGATTCTGATCAAAATTTCCTTAATCACATTCTTTACTACCCTCTACCCCTCAAGGTTCCTGGATCCTTTATATGAATATATTTTCTTAGCATACCATGTTATTTCATCTGCCCCATTTTATCTATTCTGTTTCTTTTGAATAGGTTTTATACCATTCCAGAGCCACAATCTAGTCATGAGTCCCATCTTACCAAGTCTCAGTGATACATAGTAGCCTTCCTCCCAACTCTAAACCTGTGATTTAAAAAAAATAGCTCCTCTCCAAGGTCATTGGTTTTGTTTTTACCCAAGACTTAATAATCTCTAGCCATAAGAACCTATCCCCTGTGACTCACAAGAAGTGGATAGGGGTCATTTAGTACAATGTAAGTACCTTGCAGTCTTTCATTTTGTCTTCATGTCATAGGGCTTAAAATTGTGTGTGTGTGTGTGTGTGTGTGTGTGTGTGTGTGTGTGCTACTCCTTGTGATTAAATGTTTGGCACACTTTTTGTCTGCCAGGCTTTTTTACTAGACCAAGGGTTCATTTGCTGAGATCTTATGACTAAGCCTTAATTTTTTTAGGGTTTTTCCAAAAGGATGGGATGAAGCAGCTCTCTGCTGCTGTATTTAATGGGTAGTTAGCACATTCCTGATGGGTCTAAGACAAAGAGGAGCAAACAGAACCTGATCCACAAACAAAGCTTCAAGGCCTACCTCACAGCCACCTCTTAATACCCAGCATATAGTTTAATACAAAATACATAAGAATCAAATAGTGCTTTCAAGTACATTAGCTCCTTTGACCCTAAAAATAATTCCAAAGGGAGGAACAGCATTTGTTAGTATCTTGATTTTAGAAATGTGATAACTGTACTACAGGAAAGCTAAATTATTCAAGCTAAATGAAAAAAAGATTCTTGCCCAGTAGATCTCATTAGGACACATGCTTAAATTAATAAATACTTCAATATTTCAACAAACTATGATATAATCAGTATGGTAACTCCTGCCAATGCAGAACACAACTCCTCTATGATTTACACAAAATTTTCAAGAATTGCTGTTGCTTAAAATGTACATACATGTATAAACATGCACACACACTTACATATGTATATGCACACAAATGTATAGCACACATACAATGTACACACAAACAGTACACCTATATCCATATCCACAAACATATATGCAATACATATGAACACACATATGAACACACATATATGTAAACATATGCACACAGCATATGCAAACACATACACATATACATATATAGTATCCTCTGACCAGATTGGTTATAAATTTCTCTGAGGTGGTCCTTAGATTCACAACACAGAGTCTATCACTAGGCATAGGACGCAAAGCCTTCCTGGGGTGGGAAAGGGGGGCTCAGGAATTTCCAGAGTTATAATTTGTTGGCACAGCCTTTGAGAACTCAGAGTCACCTACACAATACCATGAGACATCAGAGTAGGACTTTTGTGTAGAACTAAAAGGTACAGTTTATAATGGACTCATTAATCATGCATCCAACATGCTCAAAATCTCTGTTCTGGAAAACAATTTGGAATTGTGCAAGAAAAGTCATCAAATCTAAAGAATCATAGTCTAGTCTTTGACCCAACAGTCCCATTACTGGGCATGTATCTCAAGGAGGTCAAAGATGGAAATAAAAGCCTCACATATATCAAAACATTCAATATCAACAGCTTTGTGGTAGAAAAAAATTGAAACAGTGGATGTCC
Source organism: Vombatus ursinus (assembly GCF_900497805.2). Classification (NCBI taxonomy): domain Eukaryota; kingdom Metazoa; phylum Chordata; class Mammalia; order Diprotodontia; family Vombatidae; genus Vombatus; species Vombatus ursinus. The sequence continues at coordinate 31,891,258 of NW_020940360.1, forward strand.
ATTAATTGGAAAATGGCTGAACAAATTGTTATATATAGGTATAAGAGAACATTATCATATTATAAGAAAGGAGGAATAAGAGGAATTCAGAGAAGCATGAAAAATCTTGTCTGAACTGATTTAGAGCAAAATATGCAGAACCAGGAGAATAATTATAAAATGATTGTGATAACATAAATGAAAACAACACTAAAAAGCAGCACAGCTCAGATTCTTTGCAATGGCTAATCTTGGTCCCAGACACCAGATAATGAAACACATTTCTCATTAGTGCAATCAGGGATTATGACAGCTGAATGTTTCAGCAGCTTTATATTTGCTATCTTTGCCAGTTGCTTGTGTTGAACTCTTTTTCTTTGTTACAAAGCACAATTCAACCGAGTTATGTATTAGGAAATGATTGTTACAAAATATAAAATGTATCAAGAAATTTTAAAAGTTCTTGTAATTCCTTTGGTCCCTTGAATAGAATAACCATTCCCTTTGGAATCCCATGTTCTATTGATATTTTCATAAAGAATACAAACCAACATCATTCCAATTCCATGCTAAGCACAACTATAAAGTAAATAAACTGATTCCACTAACTACACACAAAAATCAGCTTCTATATTTCATACAATTTATCTTTTAAAATTAAAAATCATCTTCCCTCAAACTGAAGACAACATATGCATCAGATATACTGGCAACTGTTCTCTTTTCTACCCTGACTCCTTTGAGCTTCTGTTGCTTAAGAGGTTGCTAATGATCAGAGCTATTGTGAGCTCTGCCTAATGGGCAGCTGTTTAAGCTGCAGAGGCAGACATTAGAAGGAATTGCCTTTCTGAGAAGAGGGTTTATCTTTAATACTAGTATAAGTAACAATCTGAATTTTCAAACAGAAAAATTCATATTGTCCTATGTTCTGTTTCAGCTAATACTCAGAAAATATGATACAGGGTACTAAGAAGTAAAAGAAAGCAGTAGAAGGTAAAAGTTCCTTGAGGAAAGGATCTCTTTTGTTTCCTTTAATTTTGCATCACCAGCACTTAGCACACTGCTTTACTTATAGTTAGGTGCTTGTATGTGGTAGGTGATTAATTAATGTATGTTGAATTGAATTGTATTCACATATAGTGTATTTTATTTATCCAGATTTAGTATGACTGAGGAGAGTAAGTTGTGAACTGATTTCCCATCTGATGTATTATTCTATTGCCATACCATTCCAGAGACACATAAATACAGTAGCAAAAACATTTAATTAAGAAATGAAGCAACATATATAACAAGGAAGGGAATCTGTACCCAAGTAAAAAGAGATGAAATCTATTATGTTCCATGGTAATTATAATCAAATTCTCTTTCAATGCTTCTTACTATCCATAAAAACAAGAAGACAATCACTTTGGAGCTCATTGTTCCATTGGTGGATACTAAACATGCAATACTATCTACTGTTTGTAATGTTTTTTCTGTAATTTCCTAGGGTCAGGCTAGAGAATAACTGAAACCTCTCTCCTCAGTTCTGGAGTATGTTCATTTTCAAATGTTCATTTTCTCTTTTTCCTCTTGAACTCAACTCCACATCTTGCCTTTCCTGTCCATGATACATCTACTCTATCTTTAAAAATCAAAACAAACAAAAAAACCAGTAACAACAAAAACAAAACAAAACAAAAAAACAAACCCAACCCACCTGGTACAGCATTTCACCAACTGAAGCTTTTGTCTGGTGTTGTCATCATACTCTACATTCACATATAGCTCACATTTCTCAGAAATGTAGGCCAAAGATGTCTCTGAATGAGCAATGATCACCCAAACACAATCATTGTGAGAAATGAAATCCTACACATTTACCTATTACACAGAAAATGTATTTCATTCTTCTGGGCAGCTGAAATAGGGAGAAGAAGAAAAGTGCATTTGAAAGCCTTTAGTGTCCTATTATAAGCTGCTACATGGAGAAAGAGATCACTATCCATATAGCAATGGGGATAGAGATCAGTCCTATGATTTCATTGGTACAGGAATTTTGAGTGAGAAAATTCCCTCTACCAATGCAAGTCAGCAATTTCTCTGCAATGTATGGTCTAAGAGAGTTGCCTAAAGAAGAGGTATCAAATACCCATTGACCTGCCCTACTGCAGCCTAGGAGTATAGCCCAAACCAGATTAAAATATAATTGAAAAATAACAAAATAAATAAAAATATGATAGAACATAGGTAGTATTGTCATTTGGTTTTCTAGGTCAATGTAAGGCTGCAGGTATCCTAATACACAGTTTGCTGGCCCTTTTTCAATTTGAGTTTGACACCACTTGCCTAGAGCACTGAAAGGTTATTCCCAGGGTCAAGGGGTGGGGTGGGGGCGGATACAACTTGAACCCAGGTCTTCCTAGCTCTTAGGTTAGTTCTCTATCCACTATATCATACCTCCTCTCTAGCAATACATGCAAATAACCTATGCCCAACACCATACACCCATGTGTGATACTTGGTGGACAAATCCCAAGAAAAATTCAAAATAAGGCAGAGGCAGTCAACAATCTCTTCAGTTGTAAATGTCACTAGTGGACCTAAGAAATTTCTATGGTTAATGCTAGGTGTTATTGACAGACCCAAGACATAAATAGGCAATAAGGAGAGAAGAAAGAAAGAAAGAAAGAAAGAAAGAAAGAAAGAAAGAAAGAAAGAAAGAAAGAAAGAAA
>NW_020940360.1:31893963-31916579 GCF_900497805.2 Vombatus ursinus
AAAGAAAGAAAGAAAGAAAGAAAGAAAGAAAGAAAGAAAGAAAGAAAAGAAAGAAACTTAAAGGTTTATAAAGTACTTTATTCATCTTCACGGATTAGGTAGTAAAGTATTATTATCTACCTTTTTTAGATGAAGAAACTGAGGCACAATGGGATTAAGTGACTTGCCTAGGGTCACACTGATAGTAAGTATTAGAACTAGGAATTAAATCCAGTTTGAATCCATCCTTCTCTCCACTAACCCACACAGCTTAAGAATTACTTCAGGTACTACTCCCAGTCCTTAATACTACACATTTGGGGGAAGGTTGGGAAGTGACAAAAGTTTTATCCTTATGGCAATTGCCCCTTAATAACAGGTATTTTAAGGGTGCATACCTAACATGCCATCAAAGAATTAGTATCATGTAGAACTTTATTTTTTCTTTTCTATTTCTGGGACACTAAATACTGAGTGTCCCCAGGCATGTGAAGTATCAAGCTAAATGACATATACCTATTGCTGAAGTGGTAGCTTCATGATAGATCCTGCACATAGGACTATGAACCCATGTTCATATATAATACACATGCACACATGTACACATGTATAATAATAGGTAATACTTTTGAGCATACTTTCAAATAATAGTAACTGACATTTATATAGAACTTTAACATTTACAAAGTACCATAAAGATACAACTCATTTTACAAAACCTTAAGCTCTGGCTTACATGGATCAGGTTCAAAATTGGGAGCAGACCCTCAAATCATTAGATCCTTCACCTCAAAATAAAACCTGTGTCTAGATCTCCACAGATGTATTTCAAAGGGTCTTTAGTTCCCATCCAAGTACTAAAGGTAACCGTGTTGGGTACAGGACAGCATTTATGTCACCCAACAGATAGAATACAGCTCAGCCTCTTCATGCATCTTCATCTCTGGGGCCATGTGCACAATCCTCTTATTCTCAAGAAGTTGGCGATACCCAGGAACTTACTCTTCTCTATTTAGGAGACTGGGTCCTTGTGCTCCTACCATTTGGACACATGGTTCTCTTCTCCTGGAGCCACAGGTTTGAGAGCATGCACAACTGAAATGTGTCTTTTATACTCTCTCTTTTTGGCTGGCTCCAGGAAATTAAGGTTGTCTAATATAAGACCCCTGTTAAAGTCTGTTGGTCAGGGGAAATGAAGCTCTTACAAATAATTGAACACTTAACAAAAAAGGTTTGCTTTACCCTAACTCGACAAGGATGTACAATAATACAGTGGTAGTTACCTTCTCTAGACTTAGCCCCCCTTATCTTCATATAGTCAGCAGGGTGGGGTATAGTAGCTCTTATGGTCTTCAGACACTCACCAAGTCTGAGGGGCACTGAATACACATAGGTAGGATTTTTTATGCCTTTAGCTGACCAGGAAACTGCTTTAAGGAAGGAAGGAGCTAATCAATTCTTTGGGCAACTTTGTTGCCTTTTAGGGAAAACTGATCCCTGCTGCAGGGAACTTGGGTGCTCTGGTCCTATCACAGGGATCCAGCAACTCTTGCTTCTGCAACATTTCCCACTGAAATTGCTGTTTCTTAGGCTCAGAGGCTCTGCTAATTGTTTCTCCATGGCCAGTATCTCTAGGGTTTGAGAGGGAGTTAGAGGTGGGATGAGGAGAGCATTCTACTCAATACACAACAATCATTCCTTCCTATCCAACAGCAAACGTCTCTGCTCTCAGATCTCTGGCTGCTGATCTATAATCAATGCTCTCTTGGTACGTCTGGAAAAGTTAGGCAGTTAATAAGCATTTATTATAGACAAAGGCACTGCAGGTTTTTTGGCTTCCTTTCATAGGTCTAATCCAAAGTGTTGGTTCTGATTCACAATAGACTGAGCCGACCAATCACCTCCAATCAGTAATGAATAAGTGGACAAATGTGTAAGTTCACACTCTTCATAAAGAAATTCATGCCAAGTAACCTCAAAAAATAGACCGACAAACTTCCTTGACAATTAGATTATAGATTTAGAGTTGAAAGTCACTTAGATGACATCTAGTCTAACCGTTTCATTTTCAGATGATTAAACAGATATCCGTTACTGTTATGTAAATTGTCCAAAGTCACATAATCAATCAATCAGCAGATATTTCTAGGTATCAGTTACATGCCACGCACTGTTCTAGGTGTTAATGGTAAGTGACAGACTCCAAATTTGAACTCAGGTCTTCTGACTCAAAAATCTGACAATTTTTTATATTCACATTAATCCTGGAGCTAGGTATTATTATTATTATTGTCCCAATTTTACAGAGTAGGAAACTGAGGATGAGAGGTTAAGCAATTTTCCCATTGTTATACAGTCCATACATATGACTAAGACCCCAGATCTTTCTGACTCCAAATCCATCCTCTTTCCATTAGGCCATTGAAGGTCAAGTATTATTACCCTGAATTTATAGCTGTGGTAACTGAGACCCACATATTAAGTGACTTACAGAAATTCACACAACTAGGAAAAGCCTGTCCTAGTTTCTTATGTAGTCTCTTTCTACTTTTACTATGTTGTCTTTGTTACCAGAGAAAAGGTTAGTAAGTAGAAATCAATTACACCAAGAATACAGATTTTCTGATTAAAAGGGTTACATATAATCATAACTACACTTACACAGAAATGGATTAACCAGGGATTTTCTTTTCCACCCCTCCCCACACACATACTACCACCACCACCACAACAACAAAAAAAGTCAAAGCAACTTGTCAGACTACATATGCTATTTATGGTTCTCCTCTACTATGTTAAGATTAGTTTTCCACTGGAAGAGAAAGGGGTACTGTGTTAGGATAAAGTTTCTGCACACACAGCCATTCACCAGCAAAATATAATTCTGGAATCCAGCCAGGTTTTACTACTGAATAGCTTTACTGATGGCATAAGCCTAATCTGCAACCTGCCACAGTTTAACATCTATTGTGCTGTTGCTTCAGGGACATATTCTCTAATGATTGAGACATCAGTTAATGGGATTTCTCCATTAGTGCAAATAAAGATGCTGGATGACAATGTTTTTATTCTACCATACAGACTGGCTGAAACTAAAAGAAATTAACCTAGGCCTAAAATAAATCAGGCTGTGGTCAAGTAAAATGTTTTCTAACATTTTAATAAATTTTAAAACAAGAAATGTAATCATGGCAAAGTAAAGAACTTGCCCTTTATGTGAGGGAGCTTAATTAAGGAGATACCCAGCTGGCTTCATTAAATGTGGTCCTAATAGCCAATATTTAATTTTAATCTCTTCATGCTCCCCTGCAAATCCAATTCCACTCAAATTTTGCCTAGCTACAAAGATGATGGGTTAGCCTGTTCTTAAAAGTGAACATTTCAATATTATGACAATCTAGATTATTTCAGGAAGAGAAAATCTTTATCATCCATCTTGACTCCAAATGGTAGCCATATGGACTGCAATCATTTCAAAACAAAGATATTTCCAATAGACATACAAAGCAAACACACAGAGATTACCTTCACCATATTGACCACTTAACATCTTCTATAATGATTTCCTCTTTATAATTGGGTCATTTTAAGAAGATTTTTTACATTTTTTCTTCTTAGCTAAAAATATGAATATTTGAAATAGCTAATTGGTCAGACAGACTATAACATATTTTTTCTTTCAAATTTGTTTTTTAGCAATTAGAGAATTTATGTAGACTGTTGAAAACTATATCTGCTTTCTTTGACCAAGTTCATAAGTTACTCCTCTGGTAGTCAGTTAGCTAAGCAGATAAATCACCCAATTCTTTCAGATTACTATGATTTAGTATTTATTGCTGAAGTATAATACAAAATTGAACATAACTAAGAATTTGTAAGTAATTGAGTTAATTATAGGTAATAGCACTCTGGCAGCTGGGAAACTAAGTTTTAGGGAGTAAACTGAGATTTGAACATCAGAACATGAAGCAGTTTGTGAAACTGTTGAATAAGTATTTTATATTTCACCTTGTTTTTGCATCATCTGTATAATTCCCTCCAGTTCCATGCCTTCTGGCAATCCAGGCCAGGGGCTGGGTTCATCCTTTTGTTGGTAATCATCCTCTTTAATATAGAAAATCCTCTTGCTTCAAGTCAGCTCTGACTGTATAGGTCCTAAGGGCTCTGATCCCAGAGCTCATGAGGCTGCCTCCAAAACCAGAAAAGTCCATCTCAGCGTTGTTCAGTCATTCTTGCTCTGGAAAGAAACAAAGCAGAAAAAACCCAACAATAACAGTAAGGAGCCGAAGATAGGATCAGCTCGGTTCATCAATCCCCATAGCTGCCTTGTGCTTAGAAATACCATGATGCCAGGGTGAGGATAAGGTTGTCATCCCTCTCTCTTACCCTTCAGCAGAAGCCCAGGTTGGGAGAGTTACATGTCACAGGTTCCAGAGAAGGAAGCAGTAAAGTAAATTAGAAGCTGATTCCTCTTTGTAACTGACCTGACCTTCTGCTATTGTCATGTGGTAGAGAGAGGACTAAGAAACCATTCAGGGTTTTCTTCTTTATAACATAGTACCAAGTCTTCTCAGCATTGAGTAATATGTCCTCTGAGAAGTGACTGGGTCACAGGCTCAGCACTCCATGGGTGTGCTCCATGGGTGAGCTTGCTATTTACCCTCTTCATTGGATATAAGATAGTCTTTAAGTTTAAAAATTTCAAATTCACAATAATGGCTCAGCTAATTTTAATCATGTTGATATTTACAGCAGGCACACAAAATTAATTTATATGCACTCTGTTACTTCCTGTTGTAGTCATTCCACCCTAACTATTCTTAACTCACCTTTAATCTAGTCCTACAACCCCTCCTACTGGGTTATAGACCTTCTGCAAATCACTTCACAACTCCAGGCTGCTGACTCCCCTTCCTATAAGAGATAGGTCAAAGGATATTGAAAGGAAGAGAGGCAGTTCACAATTGCTGAGGAAAAGAAACTTCCAGGGGAAGGAGGATGTGGTCCAAGATGTGGCAGACAAAGTAAACAGTGTACCTTATTGATTCAAGCCAGAGTTCATAGTGTAAAACTAAACATAAAGCATTAGGTAGGAGTTGGGAGTGGAATTCACCCCAATGGCCCAAAACCAGAGAGGTGAATGAGAATACGCTATGATAGGCAAGATCATAGTTTGTCTCATACAACTTCTTTGCCCAAGACAGTATTTTCTCATGAACATTGAGATGGTCCTGGACATTACCATAACCAGTTCCAGCATGTTACTTCCCTGGAGGTTTTGGCTCAATTGAATTGGTATCAGTAAAGGAGAAAAGAGAAGGAAGGGATCAGATGAAATGAGCAAAGGAATGGAGGATAAGAGACAAAAAAGGTAATGAGCCAAGAGATAATGTCCTGTGACTCTAATGAAACATATTTTGTGAAGGTCAGGAGAGGGCTAGTGAACAAGCTTTGAAAACAATTCTGAAAGAGGAATTTCACAGGCTTTTAAAAAAATTATTAGAATTTTTAAAATTATTAGAATTAGTACTTAGCCTCCCCAAACCACTTTATAATGGAAAATATTGGAGACATAGTAGTATAGCAAAAAGAGCATTGGCTTTGGAGTCAGGGAACTTGAATTCAAATCCTACCTTTGAGTAATTTACCTATTTTACCTTGAACAAGTAACTCAACTTCCCTTGGGATTCAGTGTCTAGATTTGTAGTGGGTGGGCTTAATGGTTTCCAAGATTTTTTCCAGGTCTAGAACCAAGATTATAAAGCAGATAGATGCCGCAACAAAAAGAGTATTAGACTTGGTGTCAGGAAGATTTGAATTCAAATCCTGCCTCAAATACTTTTTGTGGTTTAGTTGTTTCTGTTATGTTCAATTCTTCACAACCCCATTTGGGGTTTTATTGGCAAAGAAACTGGAGTGGTTTGCTATTTCCTTCTCTAGCTCATTTTACAGATAAGGAAACCGAGGCAAACAGGGTTTTAAGTGACTTGCTCAGGGTTACACAGCTAGTAAGTGCCTGGGGCCAGATTTGAATTCAGAAAGATGAGTCTTCCTGACTTTAAGCCTGATCCTCTATCCATTGTACCACCTAGCTGCCCTCAGATACTTACTAGCTGTGTGACTCATATAATTCTCTGTGCCTTAGTTTCCTCATGTGTAAAATGGAGGTTGTTGTGAAGGTTAAATGAAGTAATATTTACAAGGTGTTTTAAAAGCTGTAAAGTGCTACAAAAAAGCTAACTTATTCTCCCTATGAGTGGCTTTTTCTAAGATTTATTTGGCTGTATAAGTTATCTTCTGTTTGTAAAAAATGTCTCCTTTCTTTATAGCTGCATATTTTATTCAAGCCTTAAAATTTTTGAAAAATTTCTGTTAGAAAGGAAGAGCAGGGATAATTGTAGTTACAATCCATTAATGTAAGAAAATGTTCAGGATGTGCACTGACATGAAATAGGTTTGATTTTGTCTCTTCAGGATCAAATTTAAGACCATGTGCATTTAAGTTTGGCCACCATTTAAGCCAAAGATTTGAAGCCTTTTGTCACTATGAAGTAACAACAGTGAACACTCAGAAGATGAAAAATGCAGAGTAAGGATTTAAAGGTACTTCACAACTTAGCGAGTAAAGTAAAGCTGGTTGTGCTGATAGGATGGCAGGTGAATAAAGCAGAAAGCCTTTTTTTTTTGTTTTTTGGTGAGTTAATTAGGGTTAAGTGACTTGCTCAGGGTCACACAGCTAGGAAGTGCCAAGTGTCTGAGGCCACATTTGAACTCAGGTCCTCTTGACTCCAAGGTCAGAGCTCTATTCACTGCGCCACCTAGCTGCCCGGACTTTCTTCTTTTAAGTACAAGAAAACCAAAATATCGAACTCTCTTGTCTATACAATGAGGAAACATTCATACCTCAGTTTCTCATGAGGCTTTCAAATGTCTCAAAAACACTTGCCAAAATTTAGACCCCAGAGGTGCCTTCTGTAAGTACCAGAGTTCTCATTTTAAATTAAGTGGAGGAATTCTTAGTGTAGAGAATGGTGAAGGAGCTTCATAATTCCTGTCCTTTCCCTCATTTCTCTGCATTCCCAAGAAGGGAAGCAGCAGCACCAATTCTTCCATTCCAGCTTCCTACCTTGAAGAAGCCAAGTTTGTTACTACTGTAGCCTCTATAAACACTATCTTATATACACCCTTCCTTCTTATAGTGAAGAATGATTGAAAGATCAGAAGAAGATTGGACAGATAGGTGAACTAGAAATTAGAGAGATCACATTTTTACTAGAAGTAGTTTTCACTGGCCAAAAGCCAGCACTAACCACAAGAATGAAGGCGTCAGAGTTTAACTGCTTATTCTTGCATCAGGGGTAAGTTCTAAGAATTGTATTCTCAGGAAGAGATTTTAGATATTTAATAAAAATTTGTTGAAGTGAGCAATGCAACATCCTAAGTGCTAAAGGGGACACAAAGATGAATAAAACAAGGTGCTTGTTCTCATGGAGCTTATAATTTAGTTCAGGAGATAAAAACAGGAACACAAATCATCATATGAAGTAGATTATTTTAAGTGTACAGAGGAGGTACATAGTCACAAATTAATTCCTATGATAAAGGAATTTGGAACTGGAACACTGATCTGTGACTTCTAGTGCATGGGTATAGTTTGTTTCTAGGTCAGAAGACTAGGTCAACTAGTTCTAGCATCCTTACCTATATATGCCACCTAGTACCTATACTTTTCACTTACAGATTGTACCCAAAGTAGCAGCCCTGTACATTCAAATTCATTCAACAGATGTAGGAGCATGTACTATGTTTAAGGAAACTCAAAAGCAGGAAATAAATATGAAATAGATAATATTTTGGGGGAGTGAAGAGCTGATAAAGAAGATGGTATCAGAGAACAAGATTTGAATTTCTGATTAAAATAATAGGAATTATGGGCTCTTTGCCAGTTCTCATGAGAACAGATAAAATTACATTTATCTGGAGTCCCACTGATCCCAGTCAAGAGAGATATAAACTGAAAAAAGGAGGGAGAAAAAGGAAATAGCCTATTTGTCTACCAAGTGATACAACATAGAGAACAGCAGCTATAACAAAGCAAAAGCATAAAGATGCAAATAACTTACAGGACACAAAATCCAAGAGTGGACTTTGAAACAAAGGACTTTGACAAAGTCCAAGAAAGGAGTAAATGATGGCTCATGACCTCAGTCTATACACATATGCACAATGTAAGGACAACAGGTAAAGTAAACTAGAGAACCTAATAGAAGTAGACAAAAGTGGACCTTCTGGATATCATTGACTCTTGGTGGGAAGTGACTGGAAATTCCATGAATGGAAGAATGTAGTAGGACAGGACTGACTAGGCTGGTCTGGCAGCTCAGATTTGAGATTGGAACAAAATGAGACGCTTCTACTCCATCAAATAGTTAACAAAAGGAAATTTACTTGGTCATAGCGAGAGGAGGACATTCTTAGTAGGAAAAGGATATTCATTGAGGGCCTAGCCTTCGTTAAGTTGAGCATAACTTTCACGTGCTGGTGTTGGTCACGCTGCCAAGCCATGCTCAGAAGTTTCAGGGAGGAAACAAGACCCTCTTGTCCTGGCTATTTTTGTATTCAGGCAACGAGGAAGCTAATTCAGGGGTTTGAACCTTAGTCTCTTGAGCCAGTTAAATGTAGAGGACACTTTCGATATCTTTTAAGTGTAATGCATGCTCTGAAGCAACTATTCTAGTCCACTTGAACTAAGTTGAGTCCCTAGAGCATGGCTACTATGTCCTCTCAGAACCATGGGATTAATCCTGAAGGGTTGGGAAATCTTTCTAAAGCTAACAAGCCCCAGCCAGTATGCTTTCTACCATAATTTTCAAGTGATATCAGTAGGACAGATTTAATTAGCTTTAGAAAGTAACATTTTTTATAGTAGTATAGTTGGCACAAAGCAATCTCCAAAGGTCTCTGACACACTCCACCTCAAATACATACCAAGTGCAAAGGAAAGTGGGTTCAAACTTAAGAGTACACATGTCGCTCCTGAAAGTCATTTTGCTAGAGTCTTCAAAGATATTCGCTTAGGTATATTATACCTTTTCTCCTGGACTCTTTGTAGAGACTTGAATCTACTTGTCTAATTGAGTCCAGCCTGTCCCTGGCTCTCAATTTAGACATAGCCATCAGCCATTCTGGGAAGGCTGCTACGATGCTGATGAGTAAGTCCAAATCCTCCAGACCCTTTGAAACTCATGACCCTCCTCTGGCCAAAGGTGGGGTGGGGGTAAACAATGATAAGTCACTCTCCTCCCCCCTCAAAGGTTTCCTTTTCAAGGGCTGTTTTTCTCCACTGCCAGATGCTTGAAATTCATCTAGTCTGGTAGATGCTTGAATCTCTAATTCCAACTACCTTTATGGCTTTTATAAGCCTCAAGGGGCACGGCCAAATCCCTTAGCCATTCTGAACAGGCTCTATTGCACCTAGAGATGTGTCTATGCCTTGTTCATACCTAGTGAATGATTAAGATATATTCTCACCTGATAAATATATTGGGCCTTAGGATATTGACAGTTTAAATGGATTGGAGGTGGTTGGAAAATGGAAAAGGACCTGTATATACAAAAATATTTATAGCAAAGAATTGGAAATTGAGGGGATGTCCATCAATTGGGAAATGGCTAAACAAGTTGTGGTATATTATTGTGATGGAATACTATTGCAGTATAAGAAATGATGAGAGGGATGATTTCAGAAAAATCTGGGAAGACTTATACGAACCGACACAGAATGAAATGAGTAGAACCAGGAGATCATTGTATATAATCACAGTAATATTATAGTGATGATCAACTGTGAAAGACTTAGCTACTTTGATCAATACAATGATCCAAGACAATTCCAAAGGACTCACAATGAAAAAATGCTATCTACCTCCAGAGAGAGAAATGAAGTCTGAGTGCAAATAGAAGTATAATTTTTTTTTAAATTTCCCTGCCTTTTTTTTTCACAACATGGCTAACATGAAAATATGCTTTGCATGATTTCATCTGTATAATTGATATCATATTTCTTGTTCCTCAAGGGGTGGGGGAGGGGCTAGAGGAAGGGAGAGAATTTGGAATTCAAATTTTTTTTAAAATTAATGTTAAAAATAAAGAATAACTAAAAAAGAAAGAATGTATATACTCTAAAGAGGAAATCCAGGAAACAGAGGAGAGAAGCAGGGAGATGAACATTTGGGTAAGTATCACTAGTGGAAGACTCAGAAGCAATATTGTTATGAGAATATGTCACATACCACCTGAAAAGGAGGAAATAAACAAGAAGCCTGGCACAGAAACATAATATAGTGGTGATGTGGGATGTCAATTATGTAGACATCTGTTTGAGCTCTCTCTCTCTCTCTCTGCCAAAAGCAGAGCAGTTAACACATTCTTGGTTTGTCTTAATGAGAATTTGATCTGTCAAAATGTGAAGAAAATGTAAAAGTGAAATGCTATTTCTGGACTTGATTCTGACTATAGGTGAGGAGTTGGTTGTTGAAGTGAAGACGATGGGATCCTTATGGGGAACTGACCACTTAATCTTTAGAAATCATAGTAGAGAGACAAAGGAAAAAGCAGACAGTCTGACACGGACTGTAGATTTTCAGAGAATAGATTTCAAAGAATTCTGAGAAAGGTTAAGAAAGATCCTAGGTTTTAAATTCAGCAAAGAAGTCAACCTAGGCAGAATAAAAAGCTCTCAAGAATGAAATTCTGAAGACACAAACAAACAAAAAAAATTCCAGTAAGGAAGAAAAGGGAGAATTCTGCAAAAATATCAGTGTGGATGTGCTGATAATTTATTAACCAACTCAATTTAAAAGTACATGGATAGAAGATGGAAGCAAGGACAATTCATGACACATGAATACAAAAGCCTGGCATGATTCCGTAAGAAATGTCAAAAATGCTAAAATTCAGAATGAATGGAGGATGCCAATGAATACTAAAGACAACAAGATTGGTGTTTCGTTTTTGCTGCTGGTTTGCTTTAAACTACGTGGGGGGAAGAGGGGAAGAAGGCTTTAAAAAAAAAGAAGAGAACCACTGATTTGGGGCAGGGGAGGGAGAAAATGTGGTAGGATGTGACAACAGCAACGGAAAGCAAAAAAAAAAAAAAAAGACAGTCATTCAACTTTGTATACCTGTTTTCCCTCCCAAAGAAAATTATCCCAGTACTAAAAAAGTCAAAACAAAGGTACTCAATAGGGAGTTGAAACCCAAGTTAAGTAAGATACTTCTGAATAGCTCTCAATGAGTCCAGGTTACTATCTAGGATGAATTCTCTCCAAGGGCACTAAGAGAGCTAATAAGTGGTATTGCTAAGTCATTGTTGGTGATATTTGAAAATTTTTGGAATAAAAGGAGACAGACAATTGGGGAAATATTCATGTTGGGTGGTACTAATAAATTTTTAAAAAAACAATACTACCTACAAAAGGGAACAGTGCGGTGCTGTCAAGAGAGTCACTGATTAATCAACCTGATGAGATTTTAGGGCATGACTATTTGTTTAGTGACATTCAAGGGGAAGCTCTTCACAGAACGTGAGCATGGCCACCGGTGCACTACCATTTGGGTTTTAAAGATGGGGGTTGCATCCTGATGACTGATGGACTGAGAATAAGCAGCACTTTACTTGTGGTGAATAAAAGCAAGTTAGTTGGTGGTCTCTTGCTCTCTTGAGGACTTTTCCTTGGCCTTTTCCCCTTGTCTGTTTTTTTCAGAAAATGTATCAAGTTTGGTAGAAGGAGAAGGGATTGATGTTTTCATCCCATTCAGGAGTAGTTGGTGGCTATTTGTGTCAGTTGCACATTCCAGTGGTAGACATGTGCTTGCACATGGCCTAAGAGGAGAGATCCTGAGGGTGGGATTTCCCAGCTTAACAGATGGTAGTAATGAAGGGTTGTCTGCAGAAACATATGACAGAAGCATGTATATGCATGTGTACTTGGCTCCAGAGGGGAAGCCCAACTTTGGTAGTTGCCTCATGGGTAACCCCAAGTTCCAGAGTTCCTAAACTCAAGGATTTGGTCAATGGATCTTGTAGAAAGATTCATGATGCAGTGTACTCCTTGGACAAAGAGCAGGGTAGTCCACATAGTTCTTGCTTAGAAAGAAAGCCAGGGAGTTACTTGCACAGGATGAGTCTGACAAAAAAGGGAAATTCTTTTCCAGCAACCCTTCAAGTATATTACCTTCTTAGGGAGTTTAAGTCTCAGGGTGGCAATATAAGTTTGGAAGAGACCATGCATGACTCCACAGAAGAGAAAGATTTTACCAGAATGCCATGGCATTGCCCTAATAGCAACCCCAAGTCCAGTCACCTTAAGGGCAGGCAGGGAAGGTCACTGCCAGGCAATCTGAACATCAAATATATTTCTGTTTCTGTATGAATTCATGGCTTCCTATGGATTCTTTGCGGCATTTGCATTTTATATTAGGTGAAATAAGGGCTAAACTCTTTTCCTCACATTTGAGGAAACCTAGACACAAGCTATAAGAAGAGTACATAACGAGATTTTTCTGAAACAACTCCAAGAAGAGACAATAAGCCCCAGAGAAACTGAGACTCTTAGGGGTTAGTCCCACAAGATAGGATCAAGTGTGTGTGATCCAAGAGTTCTCGAGTGGCCCTGAATCATGTTACATGAGTTAAATTTTCTTATAGATTTAGTTCTGGACCAAACTACTAAGGCAGATAAGTGGCACTAGAGTCAAGTAGAACTAAGTTAAAATCTGGCTTCAGACACTAGGTGTATGACCCTGGATAAGTTAACTAACTGCTGTCTGCCTCAGTTTCTTCATCTGTAAAATGGAGATATTAATAGCTACCTACCTCAGAGTGAGGATAAAATGAGATAACATTTGTAAAGGGCTCTGTAAACCTTAAAGGGCTATATAAATGCTAATTTATTTCTAAGGGGATAAACAAGAAAAATTTGTAACAAAATTAATTTTGAGAGGAAATAAGCTTAGAATCTAAAAAGGAAATAACGGGGGGAAAAGGTAGAATTGAAGAGCATGGGATCAATAAACCCCAAACTGCATTTGTTGTTGTTCAATCATTTCAGTTGTGTCCAACTCTTCATGACGCCATCTGAGGTTTTTTTGGTACAGATATTGGAATGGTTTGCCATTTCCTTCTCCAGCTCATCTTACAGATGAGGAAACTGAGGAAAATAGGATTAAGTGATTTGCCCAAGGTCACACAGCTTAGTAAATGTCTGAGGCAGGATTTGATTTCATCCTAACTCCAAGTCTTATACTCTGCTCCCTACATCATGTGGACAAACATCTCATATCATATTTCAAGATAAGCACCCAAAAGGATACATGACTTAAATATAAAAGGTCATATCATAAAATAATATTAGAAGAGAATGAAAGGCAGTACTTTTTACAATCCTGCCCAGGGGAAGAGTTATCGTATTTTTAAAAGTTTTATTGATACCCTTTGTCACAAGAATTTCCATATATTAATCCTGCTTTCCCACCCTCACCCTCAATTGGACTCAAACCCTTCCTCATAACAAAGAAAAGCAGTTAAACAAAACTAACCTATGTAGTGATCATAGTTTATGTAGCATTTCACTTTTCTAGTCCCTTGTCTCTTTGCTGAGAGGAAGCAGTATGTTTCATTATCTGTTTTTCACATTATCTGTTCTCAACAGATTTATCTGTTATTCAAGACCATTATCAGTGTTTTTTGGTACTGACTTTTTCATTTATATTGTTGTAGTCATTATATACATTGTTCTTATGCTTTTGCTTATTTCACTTTGCATCAGTTAATACAAATCTTTCTATATTTCTCTGAATTTTATGCATATATTTTATAACACAATATTATCCCATGTCATTAATATATCATAGTTTGTTCAGACATAATCCCGAATTACACTTTATTTCCAATCTTTTACTACAACAAAAATAATTTCTAGGAATATTTTAGAAGTTTGTTTTTCTTTGACCTCCTTGGAATATATGCCCAGTAGTGAGACTACTGAGTCAAAGGATATGAACATTTTATTCACTTGTATAGTATCATTCCAAAATATTTTTCCAAATGGTGGAACCAAATCACAACTCATCAACAATATATTAATGTTTCTATCTTCCCACTGACCCTCTATCTGTGACTATTCACATTTTTTGTCATTTTTGCAAATCTGATGAGAGAATTGAAAACTCATTTTTACTATATTGATCAGAAGCACATATTCATATATTCATTGCCATTAATGTTTTAATACTGTTCCTACACTTTATACACTTATTTATTTAAGGATGACTCTAGATTGTGTATGTTTATTTGTGTCAATTCCCTGTGTGTCTTGGATATCACACTTTTTCTCAGTGACACTAAGATTTTTTTTTCATATTCAACAGTTTGTTTTTTTTTGTTTTAGATGCATTGCTAAGGTTCTTTATGCAATAAAATTGTATATTCTATCTTTATGATTATCTTTACCTTTTGGTTAAGAGTAAGAAGAAAATTGTTTCTGATGTTTTATTTTATTTTCTTGTAGAAGGTAAACATGCCTATTTGTAAGGTGGTGGTTAAGAAAACAAAAAGATTATTTCCTTATAATTGTTAGTGAATAAGAATGCCCTCAGGGGGAGAAAAAGTTTTGCTGATAAAGGCCTCATATCTCAAATATGTAGAGAACAGCATCAAATGTATAAGAATACAAGGTATTCCCTAATTAACAAATGGTCAAAGGATGTGAACAGGCAGTTTTCAGATGAAACTAAAGCTATTTATAGTCATGAAAAAATACTCTACATCACTATTGATTAGAGAAATGCAAATTAAAACAACTCTGAGGTACTACCTCACACCTGTCAAATTGGCTAATGTGACCATAAAAAGGAGAATGATAAATGTTGGAGGGGATGTAGGAAAACTGGAACACTAATGCGTTGTTGGTGAAGTTGTGATCCAACCATTCTGTTATTGTTTTTTGTTTTGTTTTTAGTCAATTGGGGTTAAGTGACCTGCCCAGGATCACACAGCTAGTAAGTGTCAAGTGTTTGGTCTGAGGCTAGATTTGAACTCAGGTCCTCCTGACTTTAGGGCCAGTGCTCTATCCACTGAGCCACCTAGCTGCCCCTGATCCAGCCATTCTGGAGAGCTATTTGGAACTATGCCCAAAGGGCTATGAAACTGCATGCCTTTTGATTTAGCTATACCACTGCTAGGTCTGTATTCCAAAGAGATAAAAAAAGGGGAAAAGGACCTATTTGTACTAAAATATTTATTGGAGCTCTTTTCATGGTTGTTAAGAATTGGAAATTGAAGAGATGCCTGTGAATTGGGGAATGGCTGAATAAGCTGTGGTATATGATTGTGATGGAATATTATTGTGTATAAGAAATGACAAACAGGATTATTTCAGAAAGTCTGGAAAGACTTACATGAACTGATACAAAGTGAAGTGAACAGAACCAGGAGAACGTCATACACAGTAACAGCAATATTGGATGATGAAAAATTGTGAATGACTTAGCTATTCTCAGCAATACAATGATCCAAGACAATCTCAAAGGACTCATGATGAAACGTGTTATCTGACTCCACAGAAAGAACTGATATCATCTGAATACAGACTGAAGCATACTATTTTTCACTTTCTTTCTCTCATTCTTTTTTTTTTTATTTGAGTCTTCTTGTACAAAATGACTACTATAGAGATGTTTTACATGATTGCACATGTATAACCTATATCAGATTGCTTACTGTCTCAGGTAGGGGAGAGGAGAGGAAATGAGGGGAGAATAGAATTTGGAACTCAAAACTTTTTTTAAATGTTAAAAAAATATATTTTAAAAATGCCCCCAGAATTAATTGGTCGGTTTGATATCACCCCTAAAATCCACCTAGAGAATGGCTTTCACTGCTGGGATTACTGCAAGATGAATTATTGAGTCTTTGAACTCTTATCTTAAGGATACACTTATGGGAGTAGCCAGTTTATCTCTGACCCACAAAAAGAATAATCATTGAAGACTCCACCTCCTTTTGGGGGGGTTTTCTCTTCTGATTTTCTTCAGAGAGATCCTGAAACTGTAGCAGCTAAGAGTATGGAGGGTGAGGGATGATATGGTGGTAGGGCACAGTGGCAACCCTCCCTCCTAAAACAGGGAAGCAGGAAATAGAATATTAGATATGTTTCAAGTAGGCCAGTTTAGTTGTAATATTGAGTACTTAAGGAGCAGTAATATTAAAACAGCCTGGGAATATAGTTTGGAACTGATTCAAGATCCATTAATAACTGCTTTGTGGCTGAAGGAAGCACATGGCGAGGTAGACATGCTTGCTCATAGAAATTCCTGGACAGAATTGTTCATTACTCATTGTGAGAGAAGGGTGGAATTCCTAGGCGATATGATACTAGAATTTGGGCTTCTAGTCAGAAAAAGAAGTTTCCTTGAGTAGTGCCAATATCCTGAGGTTGCCTTTTGAGAAACTGCAACACTTAAAGAATGTACCTCCTAGAGAGAAGAGGATGAATACATGGCTGCCAATGCTAGGAGCAGCAAATGGAGGAGCAACGGGTCTGTATTCTTCAAAATTAAAACTAGGTAGGTGTTGTGGGTTAAAAGGAGTGGGAAAAATTGCCTAACAGGTCAAAATGCATTTTCCCTTAGGGGGTTGACTGAAGAATTCAAAACTGGGGTAATTCTAAGAGCTGGATGGCCTTATAGAAGGAAGAGATTCACTTGTTGCCTTGATGTTAACACTAAATTTAGTTGTCTTCTAAATGAAGTCAATTCAATAAACATTCTTTATGGGTACCATATGCCAGCCATTGTGCTAGGCACTAAAGATAAAACTAAATGGTCCCTGCCCTCAAAGAGCTTATATTCTTCTAGAAGTAAAGAATGTTTGCACAGATAAGTCAATGCAAATATAACCCTAGGCGCAAAGGGGCATTTGAATGGCACTATCCTCATCAGTAGAGATTGATCAATCTCCACCAAAGACAATCTTATGTAAATGACCCTGTGATCCAAGGGTTATACAAAATATAGATATAACTAGAGAGTAATAGGGGGCACTAATAATTTAAGGAAACAAGATTTGTTACAGGAGATGGTATTTGAAATGAGCCTTATAATGAGCTAAGGATCCCAAGCGATCAAGATGGAGTGGTGAAGTGTACCAAGCACAGGGATGCAGTATTTGAAAGGCTATCATATAGGGGAAGGATTAGACTTGTTCCGTTTGGCTCCAGAGAACAGACACAGGAGAAAATTTTGGATGCTGTAAAGAGGCAAATTTAGGTTTGCTATCAAGAAAAACTTCCTTTGAATGGACCCAAAGTGAAGTGGACTGCCTAGAGAAGGGTAGATTCCCCCTCCCTGGAGGTCTTAGAACTGAGGGTGGAGAATCACCCATTAGATATGTTAAAATGTGGATCCCTTTGGTGTATGAGTTGGACTAGATGGTTGCTGAGGTCAAATTCCAATTTTGTGATTCTGTGGTATAAGTCTCTGCCTATAATTAGTTCAGGATCATACAGGAAGAGAACATGCTGATTGATTGGGGGAAATAGATCTATTTTTTTGTGTTCATTTTAGTCCGTATCTTCTTTATAGTAATTATTTCAGTATTTTAAGAAAATATTTTTTATATATATACATATATATGTAGACATTAAACCTGAATTTGTACCAAAATACCTGATCATGAGCTTAAAAATGAAAAAAAAAATAAAGGTTATGGAAGCATTTAAGTGCATCTCCATAAGTGCATCATTTGTAAACTCAACTTCATAAATAAACAATTACTATAATGCTTGCACTTTTTAACTCAAAGCACATCTTATTTCAGATAGAATGATTTATAATTAATTGGTTTTTTTTTATATACAGTAATCATGTCTGCATCCTTTTCCATTAAATCATCTTTGGAATCTTAAGGCATAGTAGGTTATGTAAAATTTGGCACTACTGTGAATCATCAGTGGCAATGGTAGTTAATGCGTATCTGAATTAAGAACTATATCTAAAAGAAACTTCTGAAAAAGCTGATATTTAATGTGAAAAATAAATTATGGCCTGCTTATGAAAAAGCATTTTTACATCCATATCACAACTGGGGGCCAGTGGCAGTAATCAATGATCATGTGAAAGTGCTGTGGAAAGCTATTAAGGCTATGTATACATAGGCAAAACTAAGAGGAGCAATCATCTAGGGAATCTGACCATAGTAACTGAACTGGAGAAATTCTAGGTTGCCAGAATGGTACCAAGGTCGTAAAATGAGGATTTGAATCAGAGTTTTGCATGCACCCATATCCCAAGTCTAGAGTTGGTTCTGCAGACCAGGGACAAACTAAAATGAGACTGGATATTTAGCCCTGATGCAAAAATGGGTAAGAATAGTGTGGCCATCCTGATGCAGTTTTAAAAAAGTAAATCTTACTTCTGTCCATTCACTGTAAATAGTAATACAATGATCAAGTAATATAATACAATGTTCTCATATTTAATTAACAGTGTTAATGAGGCTTTTTTCCACTTGGGTTTGATTTTATAATCTTCATATTTGGCTGTATGAACATGTCTATTTTTTCAACACTATTTTAGTTTTATTAAAAAATTTTTTCCTCTTGGCTCAGTTCCACATGAGTCCACTATTCAATAAATCTCCACCCTAAATCCTATTTATAAGATTCACTGATTAGGAATAAAAGATTATTGAATAGTATATTTTGGTATTGAGAATATAATGGAAAAGACTTAGGAAAGTATTTGGGGACATTAAAATATTCAGTTGTAGGGAGTTGTTAACTTGGGGAGAAAGAGGAAAATAAAATTCTCCCCAAATCTAATTGTTTCAGAGAAAATTAATGTCCTCCTTTATGGACACAGTGTTTTTCAAGGGTTTCATAAATGATTGTTAGGTACTTCCCTCCTTTTGTTGGAGAGGAAAGGACTTGAGGTGTAGATTGTTGCAACACTATCAAAATCGGTCACCTATCAGTTTTGCTTATAGTTTTTCATTGGTACAAGGAAAAGAATTCATTGGGAGTATAATTACTGTGATTTTTACTGTGAGAGCTTTACTGTGAATTACCAGAAATTACAATGATGCAAAAACAAAAGGCACTGATAAAAACTTTTTAAAAAAATATATTGGTTGAATGGATATAATTAGCAGATAGATGCATTATAGTTAGTACATTTATATCTACAAAATCATAGATTTAGAGTTGGATGGGTTCTTTGAGGCTATCAATTCCAACTCTTTCTCTTCAGAAATAAAGAAACTGGGGACTAAAGAGATTAAGTAACTTATCCAACATTAAACAGATAGTGATCAAGTTGGGATTTGAACTAATATCTTCTGCCTCCAAATCAAGCACACTTGGTGGTCTTTATAATTTCATTATTGTTTAGTAAATAAAAGATACCATAGAATATGGTATGTAAATTCATAAGGAAACACAATTGCTTCTCAGTATATTCTTCTCAAGAATTCATTCTTCATACTGCTGTACTCTTGTTATACACTCTATATGTATGTCTCTGCTCCATCTGATGGAGTCCCATATCATCTATTTCTTCATCAGCCCAGCAAACCTTAGACTAAGCAATCTTTAATTTAGATATCAAAATGTTGTTAGCTGGATCCTAAGGTCTTCACTATCAAGGTATTTGAAATAAACCCTATGCCCTTCCTGGGCCAGATGTTGACAAACAATCCGGTATTTCTTTATTTTGTCATTTTGGGATATCGGAAAGAAGAATTTTTATTTTCAAAGAGTATGGTAACATCCATGATAGTGGGAATATAGTTCTTAACTGTTCAAAATTACTAAATCCAGTCTTAAGACCTCAGGTCTGGAACTGTCCAATTTATCCACATTGCTGTTGTTTTTAGCACTTTGTTGCTCCACTCAATTGAGGACCACCATGGCAGAGGACATGTGGGAGTATTTCATTTGATGCCCCACACCTACAACAGGGCTTGTCTGCAGAACCAAATCTCCTAGCCTCATTCAAAGGGACACTACAATCTGGCTCTCTGAATGAATCAGTCCATGAATTGGGTAAAGGATCTCTCCCTTATTAAAAAAAATGAGCCTGCATCTATTAATATAACGGAATATATTTTACACTGGTCAAGTTTGCAGCTAGGTACTGTTTAAAATAATATCTCAGAACTAATTTCAAAGTCCTCTTCACTCCTTCTGGGGCCAAGAGACTGTCATTCATCCATAGGGACAGGACACCATTATTTGCTCTCCATTCAACTGAAATTTTAACTGACAATTGCCAGGAAGCTACCTGCAGCCCCAAACAAATATTAGATGCTACTGCAACTTCATTTTCCAAATTCTTTTTCCATGGAGTCTTTGAAAGAGATGGCAACGTGTTCTGGCTGAGGGTCACATTTGTTTACTAAATAGACAATAAATAGGAAATCCAGCTCTGATCTCTTTCCTAAATTCTAGTCCCACATTTCCAACTGACATCTCATCTGGATGTTCCATTGTCATTTCGAATCTAACATGTCCAACATTGAACTCATTCTCTCCCCCTACTTCCACCCTTCCTCCAAACTTCCCCTGTTTGTGATAGCATCACTAACTTCTCATTGATCCAGGTTTATAACCTTGAAGTAATCTTTGATTTTTTCTTCTCCCTTACTCCTGCCCCCCATAATGAGTCAATTGCCAAGTCCTGTCTGTGCTATCATGACATCTCTTACTATCACTCCTTTTTCTTCATTCTCGTGGGCATCACTCTAATTCTTGTCTAAATCACTGTTGCAACCTCTAAATTGGTCTCCCTGTTACCAATCTCTTTCTAATTTACCCTTTACATAGATACCAAAACAATTTTCCTAAGGAACAAATATAATCATGTCATTCCTCTACACAAAAATTTTAGTAGCACTTGACTAATTCTATGATCAAGAACAAACTCCTTAAGTTAGTGTTTAAGCCCTTCCACAATCTAACTCTAAGCTACCTTTCCCAGCTTATTTCACATTACTCCCTTTAAAAAGGATCACATATTTAGAATAGGAAGACATCTTAGAGGTCATTTATTTAAAACCTCTCATTTTACAAGTGAGGAAACTAGGCCTAGTGAGGTTAAAAGTCTTTTCCAAGGTCACATAGCTAGTAAGGTACATAGCATGGGAATTGTGATTTGAATAAATTTCCTTAAAGTCTAAATTCAGCATTCTTTTTTCTAGATCATTTACACAATCTACCTTTCAGACAAACTGGCCTACTGGTTGTTCCCTAAAATCCACATCTATACCTTACATCCCTGTACTTGCACAGCTTGTCTGTTCCCTATGCCTTGAATGACCTCCATTTATACCTTTCAGAAGTCTTATCTACCTTCAAGAAGGTACCACCTTCTCTTTGAAATCTTCCATCTTGAGCTATTAGTGTTCTTTCTCTCTTTTCTCAAACATTCCTGGGCTTTTTGTTTGATTCCTCTGTTCCCTCCCTTCACTTATTACTTTGCATTTTATTTATCTATGTATATGTTGTATCTCCCAGTATATAAGCTCTTCAAAAGAGGAACAAGTTGTTGATTATTTTACTTTGTTTTGCCCTCGTGTTTCTAGCACCCAGCACAGTACTTTTCACAAGGAAGTTGCTTAAAACATATTAGTTGAGTTGAATTGAATCAAAACTGAATGGAAGCAGTGGAAAGGGCACTGGCTTTGGAGTCTGAAGACATCAAGATTAATCTACCACTGGTGCAACCTTGAGCAAATCACTTAATTTCTCTGGGTCTCAATATACTGCAAAATAAGAGAATGGGACTAAGGGTGTTCTAGGTCCTTTCCAGATCTAGCTTTTAAAGTATTGCACAGCATTTATTAGTAGTATAATAGTTTTCCCCCAATTTTTCAACACAAAACCGTATATGAATAGTATGCCTCCCCAATGCTATAAATCTAAGGTGAATTGTTTTCCATTTCCAATAGATTCATAAAGGATATTTTGCACAGAGCAGAGATAAGAAGTGTGTAGTTTCCCTAATAAAGAACTGATCTTCTTAATAAGCATCATAGTATTTTTTTACTCTTACTGAAATGAAGGGAAAATGAGAGAAGAGGTTGTACATACTACTTTTCTTTTATGCATATGGCACTAATATCCTGATTTTTTTTAATCTTGAAAGAGAGGGGGGAAAATGTGATGACAAATTACATTTTTATTGCTCTTTAAAGTTA
Organism: Vombatus ursinus; assembly: GCF_900497805.2. Taxonomy (NCBI): domain Eukaryota; kingdom Metazoa; phylum Chordata; class Mammalia; order Diprotodontia; family Vombatidae; genus Vombatus; species Vombatus ursinus. Next base: position 31,916,198 of record NW_020940360.1, read on the forward strand.
TGAAGCACTTCCTTTACAATTATATAGCATAGGTAGTGAAAGAATTACCCACATTGTTACAGATGAAAAAAGGATCTCAGAGAGGGACTATAATTTGCCCAAAGTAACATAATCAAATTCATATCTTTACCACCAGACCAAGCTGCTTCTCAGAAACTGATTCTCAGGTGGGCAATAGGACCGTGGCATCAGGCCAGGGTGTGTGTGTGTGTGTGTGTGTGTGTGTGTGTGTGTGTCTACTTGGGGGGGAGAGGTGGACAGACAGAGGGAGAGAGAGGGAAACACAGTCTGACATATACAGACTAGCACAGAGACAGAGACAAACAAGACAGCTGGTGCTCCACCAACGAGCTCCCTAACCCCGCCCGCCTCCACCCCTCTG